>NW_017141270.1:71846-79445 GCF_001652005.2 Ceratina calcarata
ATATAGGTATATACTAAGTTTCAGTCTTTCTAGTGTTAATCTATCCCAGATTTTATTTATCTTCGAGAATAAAAATCGTTTGGAAAAAGTATACGATGAAATAATTTTTGCGAAGTTCACGGGAAGAGCGCGCGGGACGAGAATAACATGACTCACCCGACGTAGGCGAAGCTGCACCACCAGTTCATCATTGCCTCGGAGAAGAGAGTTTCCCCGATGTTGTATCGGCGTCGCGAGTCGTATTTGCTCCCGTCCAGGGGCACACCCAGCACGTAGGGCAGCTCCTCGCCGTGCACGGTGCGCTGACGTTGTTGCTGCAAACACACGGGTTCGATGTATGCACTTGGTTTGGCTCGCTCGAAGTTCCTCGGCCAAAATTTCGCGGTCCAGAAGAACGGTCAAGAGAGAGACCCTCGCCGTAACCGCGACCGTTGTTATTAACTTCCGCCCCTCTCTACGCTGCTCTACTAACTTCAACCCCTTTGTTGTGCCACCGTTTCAGATAATCGATTAACTGGACCGTCAATATGTCTGTAAATATTCTACCGGATAGAAGAATCCTCCTCTTCAATTTTGAATTTATCCAATTTCGGGTATAAAATTTTATAAATGTATTTCTAAATTTAACCCCTTGAACGGAAATGACGAGTCCAGCTCGTCATAAACTTTCCTGTTTTTAAAGTGCTGATTGAAAATAAATTGTTGCTCAAGTGGTTAATAAGCTAATTTTTTATCCTAACGAAGGGAAGCGTTCGAAGAATTGGTAGAAGAAACGTTTATCGTTCGTAAAGATGTGTGATGACTCAGACCTGTAAATCGGAGCTGAAAAGAAGGAGGATTGTTAGATTCGGTTTAAGAGCAGCCGGTCAGTGTACTCTTCGACGAAGCGTAACAGGCCGGCACGCAGCGCCGATAAAAATAGTTGGACACCGTCCAAATGGGCCTCGTAGCCGGGATTTTTCTCCCCCCTCGTTCGCGCACGATCGACCAACGGAACTACTAGTAGGTCACGCTCCCTGTTTCCGGCGAGGAGTTCGTCGCGTCGTCTCACGTCGTCGCACGAAAATGAATAAAATGCAAAGTACACCGTCTAATCGTACGTGCTCCACTTTCCAACGGAGGACCGTCACCGGTGATTTATGCGATCCCTTAATATTTCTGCCCGATCCATGACCCGGATGAATTTGTCAGCCTAGCTGCTTCCACTATTATCACTACATTCACCGATTCGAGACACGAATCTTACCAGCTCAGATTTCATTAACTTCTCCGCGCGCAGCTATGAAACGAAGGAAATCTTCTCATCCCCTTAATAAATATGATTTATTTCGAAATATATTACATCTGCGCAATAGTAATTTGTCAAAGACTGATCTCATTGTTAATAGGAATAGATGTTTGTTTTAGCACTGCTGGATATGAATGGAAAAATCCTTCGTAAGATGAGAGATTTATAATATTAATTAAAAAAATTCTTTAAATAAATATGTCGTTCATTGATTCAGTATTGTAACGTGCAAACAGCTTTCGATGTTTGATATATTTTTATACGTCAGATGCTGTCTTTATATTTTCTGCACACTCAGTTTTTCTGTAGATGTATAAAATCTGCAGTTCATCGATTTAGGTTCATTTGGTTTTTCAATATGAAGGAAGAAAAAGTAATTTTGCCTGTGTTATGTTATACGAGATTCAGAATATTTTCGACTGTATTCTTGTTTTCCAAGCAGTCAGAATATGATTTGCTTTTATTTCTGTTTTCCATTGTTTTCCAGTTTTTACGAAGAATGAATTCGTTCGTAAAAAAATTTACCTAATAGGATAGGGGAAAAAAAAAAGCTTGCCATGGAATGTAAACGTTATGTTACTTAAAATCAGGCAAACGAGCCAAAATTCTGTAGCTACCGAGTATTTTCATCATTATTTCAGACGGGTTGGAGTCGAGGAAAAACGTACTTACGCCCGAGTAATCCTGCGTGGCTTTCGGATGCGAGAAGACGTACATGTAGCTCTTGGGATTCGCCCTTGAATGCAGATCCGCCGTCAATATTAATGGAGCTACGGTACCGGCGTCGGATAGCGCGTCTAGCACGAGATCGCGATTCTTCAAGATGTACTCGCCTGTATATCCGGCGGAGAAGTCGCCGTATTGTTCGAGAATCTTCGAGAGAATTAGTTCCGGGTCGAGCTCGTGCGTTGCCTGCCGACCAAGAAATATCGCGTCACTTTGTTACCAGCCCCTCTCTCCCGAGTTGCGTCGAGTGAATTTCGCCGGATTCAATATCTGTCCGTGCGCGAATATTCCCGGGCCCCGAAAACTCCGCGCGGCGACACTCGTGTATACCAATTTCTTTTTCCAATAAATCACAGTCAAAGGCAATTCTCCGGGTCCACGGGCGGGGAACAAGAAATTGACAGTTCAAGAGTGCTGCGAGCAAGTACCTTCGCGTGTTCCCTTAACACTTCGTCTCTCTGATCGTCCAGCATGCCGTGCAGCAATGCGATCGGCGGCAGCGCGTGAAACTTCTCCGACTCGGTCACACCGTACATAAGGTCGTATCTGTTAAAACCATTTAATATCAGCATTAAGAAAATATTCTTTCAACGAGTACAGCGAATGACCCAATTTCTACTCACTGGCATTCTTCCCTTTATCATTAAAACTATCAAAATCATTCATCGAATGGAGAAATATAAAAGTGTATAATATAAGTGTATAATATAATAAAAGTGTATAATATAAAAGTAAATTAGCCATCAGCCAGTGAATAAAAATTGTGAACAGAAATTAGATAAATGACGAATTTTTATTTCGAACGAACTTACTTGCCGAACAATTGAGAATTCTTCATTAAATTGATAGGCTTGTCAGGAATCACAGCATTGTCAATTAACGGCGCGTACGCAGGAACGTAAGTGGGCTTGTGAACCTCGACGTTCAATAACGCATCTACAGACAAGCCGCGCAAGCAGAACGCGAGCTCGCTGTCGGTGGTGGTAGGACAGTCCAAGGCGTGTGCCACCTGAAAAATGATTCTCGACTATTTCTCAGCTACGCCCAATGAGCGACCCCGAGCACCTTGGCAACCGAACAGCGATATTTCTTCGTTGCACCGTTTCGAAACGGAAGCAAAACGTTCGGGCATACGCGAAACACGCCTGACAAGGAATACGATATCGATCACCCGTCGGCGAAGGTATCAGACAAGCCGAATTGAAACATTTCTCCCCACGCGTGGCTGAACACCAACCCGGCACTTTCCCTTTTCCGACGATATATATATACGTTCGTTTTAGGCCTTTATCGAAACGCTGTAAATCTTTAACCTGTTTTTTATGACGTTCTCAACGTCCAGTCATTAAACCCCAAGCCCAGAAGTGTAATTCGCGTTTTACAGGTTCCGTGGAAATTGCTATTACGTGTTTCTTTCAAGGGTTCTAGAAACCCGAGCTCCGCTCGTAAACACGCGACGGTCTTAATCTGATTTTCAAACATTACGTAGTTTTTATAATGATCTGATTCAACGGCTGGTAACATTAATTTTGATTAATGTGGATTCACCTGTTTAGTGATCTGCATCGGTGCCTTCCCAATCGCGTCAGCGCTCAACGCTGATCCGGACATCAGTATAGCTCGCTTGAACAGACCTACGAAAGATGGAAGGACGATTAATGGCACACGTCCTATAGGATAACCAGCCTGCCTCCAGCCGTGAAATATTAAATCCAGCTATTTTTCACTGGGCGATATAATTATTGACCGGACGCCGCGATACTGCGTTCATATTCTCTGACATGATTGAAAAATAACCCTTTGCTAATGTAATTATTTTTTCTTCGAGCTTTACAGTTAGACCGTGAATTTTTATGTAAAATATTTCTATGAGTATAAATTCCGCAGTCTATTTATAAAAACTGAAATGTCTGACTATAAACGTCTTATACTACTTAAGACGTGCGTTCACCGAAATGCATGATTATGAAAAGTGCATCGATCTTCCCAGAACTCGCCTAATCTTTCATAAAAATGAATGATACGTTGAATCGATACGGTGGATTCCGAAGGGCCTTATCGTGCCCGCGAAAATGGAGGTTACATGTTCTTCCCGCAGTAAAGCGTCCCCTTAATATGCAGACGTCGCAGAAGTCGCAAACACGCGACGCAGCAATAACCGTTACCTTTCTTATTAGCCACCGGGCTGATAAGCAGGAGGTTAGCAAAAATGGCGCCTGTACCGTGGCCAACAAGCGTGATGCTGTTTGGATCGCCACCGAAATCGGCGACGTTCTCCCTCAGCCAAAGGAGAGCGGCTATTTGATCCAGCAGACCGAAATTGCTCGCCGTATCGTCCCTCGTTCCCGGCCTCAAGAACCCTGCGTCCAAATTCTGCTTATCAAACATCTCAAACCATAAACTTGCAGCAGTGGAAAAAAAAAAGAAGAGAGAAGTAACAACCACTCGGGGTTGATTGTTCATAAAATAATAACATTGTACCCGGTATCATTTATTTGTCCCGCGGAATGTACGCTGTTAATAAATTCCAGCCTACACACCAAAGAATCAGACTAGTACGTAAAGCAGTTTCTCTCCTCTTTTTTAAGCCGCTATCCATATTTTTTCTCCGTTGTGTTGCAAGGGACTGAAGTTATCCCGGTTAACTGTAGCCGAGCAGGAACAAATGCGACGGGGAAAGGGTGAAGTTAACTAAGTACCTTCCCAGCACTTTAACCTAATTTATGATTATGGTTTCGCGGCAGAGGCTCTTCCTTTTTTTCCCTACGTCCCTCCCCCGCCCGGTTGCTTTATCCCTCCTCTTCTTTTAAAAAGTCGGATGCGGCGTGTAGCTCACGCGTCCATTCGCGTTCCACGCAGAGAGGCTGCGTTATCATTTGAAAGAAGGCGAATTGTACACCAGAAAAGGATTGAGGAAACTGGGACGGAGGGGCCTCGAACGTAAAACTAGCCGTTAAAATAAAATCATATCTTTATCGAGCGACGATCCGGTCGAACGGCCGAATAAAATACTTTACTAGTAATAACATTAATAGGTCTCCGACTTCGGGACGGATAAATCAAACGTCTAGTCGCGTAAAATATTCGAAAGTTGCAGTTCGGTCCGGGAACGATTTCCGTCGGTACGAACTCGCGCGAATATTAACTCAATACGCGGAGGTCGGCGCAGTAAAGATTCGAAGTTCGCCGCCAGTGGAAGTTCACTGCCTAAGAGCGAGTAGCGTTATTTATACGAGCAGACTGTAGAAGATATCGAGGGAAGATATCTTCGTCGTCGTCGTCGTCTCGGCACGCGATGAGAAACGCGTAAACAGTTGGGCCGGGCGCGGGGTGGAAATAAAAAGGAGTTAGTCGAAGATCAAAAACCAATGGCGCAGCGAAGCGCGAATGTTAATGAAGCAGAATTCCTGATTTCATGCAACGCTGCCGTCCCGCCGCCGCCGTCGTCGTCGCAAGATTTCATAAATTCGTATCGCAGACGACGACGGCGCAGCGCTTGTTCCACATTTCCCCCGGATCTCGAATCCGGAACGATTATATTCGATTCGATGTGCATCCCGTCTCTTGTCTCCGCGCCTCCCACGCTACCTTTTGATCTCGCCGCTGAATTCACGGAAAAATCACGGCGAACGCGCCGCTGACTCGCATCCAGTTACCGAGAACTGCTGGAAACGTTGTAACCGTGATCGACTTTTTTCAGTCGTTTCATACCGTCCGACGTAACCGTTAGGGATTTTTAATGACATTACGCTCATGGGAGTTACTTACCTAGGATGCCGAGGCGGAAGTTGATAGTAACGAAGATGACGTTACCGTAGGCTGCCAATATAGTACCGTCGTAGGGATTCCCGCTGTTCCATTCAAAACTCTCCCCGTGGATGAACACCATCACTGGATACTTCTGCAGGATCTTTTGACCTGTCAAAAAATGAATCTGACGTGTAGACGTGAACGGAGATTCCTGTCATTCTGAAATATTTTCCACATGCGTCTACGCCATTGAATTGTAAATATCATAAAACGTTTATGTATATATTTTTATAAAAGAGAAACATAGAATTCGACGAACGTTACGAGAAGATCTACAAAATTACAGAATTTAGTACGAAGTGTATGAATAATTATCGAGTCGTTAATTATGAACATGATATCTAGTATATAACAAATAGATGTTGTAAATTCATTAACACAGAATTTCAATCGCATTAGGAGGTACGAGCATTTAATTGTACCACTGGCGATATCGAATGAAATAATACAGAAGCTGTGAAATGGTTGTTGCATAAAACGAAATACGATTATTGCCCAACTAGTTAACAGCAATAACGTAGTGACGAAAATGATAATTTCAGCAGCGTTCGCTCAACTTGGGCTGATTTATGCCGGTCGAAAAATTATCAGGCCAGTTTGGCCACACAGTCGTTGGTCGGCCAGTTGGAGAATTTATCACCCCCGAGGCTGGGCCTGTTCGCGAAATATTCACAGTGAGTTTTCGGTATTAGGGTATCTATAAATTCTTCTCTCCCATCCTGTAGACGACGTAGTTTCCTTTTAGCGAACGATCCACAAATTAGAGTCGTGCGAACACACCGAGCCCGGCCACCTTCTACCCCTCCTACAAGCGTCGCGAGCCGTCGAGATTTATTGGTGAATCTGTTTTACACGATTCCAGTTACCGTCGAGCGACCAACTTCGCGCTGACGTTTGAATACCGGTTCCGATCCGAGCGGAATTAAATCATACGCGTCTCCGCGGAGCCCGAAGCTTGATTAATTGTCTTGGGAAAAGTAAATGCGCCTTCCTTTCATCCCCCGGCTCGCTTTACTGAAACAACGCTCGAGGAATAATTATAGTACAACGAGCGGAGGCAAGTTCCCTCTGTAAACCCGCATCAGCAGCAACTCCGACCAGTTTCAATCCTCGAGCCCTCCCGCGCAAAGGGCAACTGTTCCAACGCCGAAAACTAGAGATTTCGTGCCATCGTAATTTCCGCCGAAAGACGCGAAACTTCCTTTACCTCCCTCCCTCCCGTTTTCTCCCGTCTTCTCCTTTTTTTTCAGAAAGGAATAATCGCGGTGGGTTGAAAAAAAAGGGTGCTTTGTTAGCCGTCACCTCTGGCGGTAGGTATCAGTAATCCTTCGCTTAATGTCTCGCTGCGGATAGCCGAATTTGTTACGCTAATACGACGTCGTATATCTTCTCTCTGACGGCTGACCCGGACATCCGCAAAAGTGTACCGAGCAACTGCTACCGGCCGGGATCAGCTGACGAGCTGTTAATACGTTTATAGACTGTCAGCGAGGCATCCGATACTGAAAACTGAACCCCTTCCAAGGCTCCAAACACGCTTACACACGTCTTCTCTCTAAGATAAATAATTATCTCTGTTACACAAGTGTAAGAAAATTCGAAAACGCGTAGAAGAGTAGGGGTGACTGTGTCCAACGACACAGGCCTTTCAAGGGTATGCGACTTGACAAAGACCCATAAAACGTAGAACGAAGGTCATACTGGCGATGGGGGAGGTCCTAGGACAACCGAAAGGTTTGACCAAAGAGGTACTGTTGGTACAGCCGTCCTAGTGT
>NW_017141270.1:81278-90074 GCF_001652005.2 Ceratina calcarata
TTATTTACTGACTTTACATCAAATACGAAGTACATTTATTTACTGACTGTTCTACATAGTACGATCATAATCTGTGGTACAACAATTCTAATGTTTTTCGACCGAGTTTTATTTAATTAGAAATTTCAATTCGTTATTTAAATTAAAAAAACCTGTATAATGTCGGCGAAAAATGGTCGCATTTTTGCTTGACCCGCGGAGCGCGGTTGTCCAATTGAATAAAATTTCAGTGGACGTTTTTGCCCGGGCTTTAAGAGGAGCCGCGAGCGCTATAGCGTTCTAATAATTTAAGCGAGCGAGAGTACCTACTTCCCGCGGCCGTTATTACATCGCGAAAGGATCCGGGGAACGAAGCCATCGGTAACCCAGAAAATTCGAGTGTCCTTTCATCCGTGCAATTCGCTCGTACTTCATTTACCGGGAGCACGCGTGCAATTATCGTTGCACATCGGAAAAAATGAAACTGGTAATGCGAACCGGCCATCGATCGGTACGCACGTTCCCTTTTGCAAATTCTACGGCACGTTGCAAAACATGATTGAATGAAAAAATCATATTTCATTGAATCTATTCTCGATTTATTATAATTATTTAATCGATCGGACAATAATTTGGTTTGACTGACCACGAATAGTTAGGAATGGTGAAATTTTTGAAGGTGTATGTTGTGTTATGTCGGTTGTCCATCGATTTGGAAGGCCGCGAGGGACGCATTTTCAGCGGGGTCATTTCGCGGCGGTAAACACGCGACGGGGAAATAGGTCGATGCGATCGTACGAAAGCCACTCGTACAATAATAAATGCGCCCCGTGGCCACTTCCACGAGATCGTATCGACCTATTTTCCGCTGGCTGCGTTCCGCCCTCTAAAATACGCATTAAAAGTTCCCGCGAAGCGACTGACCCCCTGAGGTAACGGGCCGCCCGCAAACGTTCGTCTTCGGGCAGGAATTAATGAAAAAGGAGAAAACCGCGATCGAGTAAATCGTGGAAAATCCGAGGCGAACCAGGGGTCGTGAGAGGAACGGAGGTCGCTGGAAATTTCCATGAAAATTAAAAAGCCTGATCGATTCCGTGAAATTGACGTGCGCCGATCCCACCTAGAAATGTTTTCATCTTGGGGAAACGCGCGGAGATTCTGCCGGCAACGTGCTATAAATCAATTCGCGCGAATCTATATCCCGATAAAAGGAGAAGCGTGACCGGTCGAAAGATATCAAACGGACGTCGTGCTGCAACGGCATCGCGGACGTATTTTACATTTAAACTTCGTCGGACTCCATAACGTAGTTCCGCGTCAATTGATTTATCTCTGATAGTGAACGGAACGAGAATAGGAAATTACGAGCCGCTCTATCGACTCCATTTATTTTATAAAAAAAAAAGAAAAAAACAAGATGTTTTAGTAGAGTACGCGTTAATTGAGAACAACTTGCATTGCAATTTGCAAACGTGTGCTAAAAGCTTCCGTATTTCGAAAATGCGCACTGGCTCGATCGCCGCGGTTCTCGCAACAACGGCGTGGGCGACGCGAAGACAATGACGCGAGGCTAAAATTAAAAGTTCCATTCTTCTCCCGGAACCACGGCTGTAGCGCCGGAGTCGTTGAACTTCACGAACTCTACGAATCGACAGAAAATAATTCAGTATCGAAGATCGAAACGAAGCGGCATAAAACAAATCAACGTTCGATTTACGAGTGAGTCCCTTTATAGGTTCGACGGACCGGCCGAGGGTGTTTCTTCGCCGAGGCGTAATCATTTTTATCGGTCCCGCGTCGTTTCTGACCGGCGTCAGATAAATATTTATGACCAGTCCGTATAACGTCGATATAACTCAGAGCCGCACGGCCGATTTCTTTTTACGGCCTCGCAGACCCAGCCGCGACGCTTCCAGGAATTTACACTCCCGTTTTAATCCGGCCCTGTAATAGTCGCCGACCTCGAAACGCGCGGCGAATTCGAGGTCGACGACACTCCGCGTTCCCTGCAGGCGGAAACAATGCGAAGGGGGTCGCGTTTCGCTCCGTTAAACGCGACCCGACGGGGGCGAGAGGGATGGAAAACGGGTAACGTTCCGCCACCTCTGGGCGCCATCGGGAAACTCGCCCCGACGGGGGTTGCTTCACCCCCTAGCAGATGTCGGCACGCACCGTATTTCCTCGCGTGCGCTCCTCTATTGATATCTTGAAATTGATTCCGTGGGTGAGTAATGCTGACTAGCGTTCTCCACGAACGGTATTGGAAACGAACGATTTCGCTCTCCTCGATTGCGCCCCCGAGAAACGGAAATTTCTTCCGGCCGGTGCATCGATTCTCCGAGGTAGAGCGCGAGCTCTAGGCGTGGGCGTCAATAGAGAGTCTGATAAGTAATTAGAAAGTGTCTGGTCCAGTTATTACGATTTTAAACTGAAAACTTTCGCCACGCTCGCAAGACGGATGTTCCGCGAATCGCGAGACGAGGTGGGCGGACAGTCGCAGGAATTACAAGTTTTTCCCTCTGTTCGTTAACGTACGCCGACGAGTTGGACGGGAACTACGGTGACACGGAGGAAAGGAAAATCTCGCGGGTTGTTCCCGGCGCGCTGAAACTAAACTTCATTTGGCTCGCGATAAAGCTCGTAACGCGACTTGGCATTGCTCGTGGGTACGTTTCTTATGGAGCCGGTTTTTCACTCGAATTTCGAAAGGAGGTTGACGGTAAAAAGACGATAAAAACAACCGTAATACAAACGTACAGCCTTTCCTTCTCGAAATTATTTACTTCCGAGGTTCAGCGCGCAAGTAGTACGAGTCAATCATAACCGAGACCTTAGAATTTAACCCTTTGTACTCGCCCGGCACGAAAACTAATTGCAAACTGTAATATTTAACAGATTTTGTTGTATTCAATAAAAATGAAAAAATTGGTAAAATTTTATTATTTGTATACGTTCTTTTGGGTATAAAATGATTTGAAGTACCCCTAAAGTTCTTCTCTAATATAGCCGAAATCGTCTCGAGTTGCTGGTTCGCCCGAGCGCAAAAGGCCTCGAGTGCAAAGGGTTAAAATATGCTGTTCAATCGATTTATTATGTCAAACGCTTATTAATTATTTCGCAGCCTAAAAACTGCGCGAATTATTTTTTTAACGAACAGCGTGAAAATAGTTCGCATCGCCTAGTGGAAGAAATCTCTATTTCCGGTCGCCCTTATTTTCAGGCATGCTCTAAATAAACCTGAACTCGAATACTCCAGCGAGCGGTTTTTAAAAATCGAATTGGGGTAAGAAAACTCGTTTAACTCGCTCGGCTCAAGGAGTTGATATGAATTTATCGCCGGACAACAGCCACTTTCGCCAGCTTCCTTCGACTTCTGCCATTGTTTCGCGTGGCAAAGTGCGAAGTCGTGTCGTCCGCTTTTTACGTTGCATCCGTGACGCCGCGAGGAGGCTGGCAGAAGGAGACCGGTATCGAGCGGCCCGGCCGGCAGAGAACGGGCGCAAAGACAACGGAAGAAGCCGCGGCGCGTGGCAATCAGCCGCAATATGCAGAAGGTATCGCGGTTCGTTGCTCGTTGTTAACCCGGCAGCTTCGCCGGCGTAACGGGGAAACGTTAATCGAGCGTGAAACGGCTCAACGCTAAAACTGTAGCCGCAGCGTGTACTTGAGTTACGTTACGGTTATGGGGGCTACAAAGTCCTGCCATTCCCGCGGTTACTTTTTAAGGACACTAACGTTCAACAGGATTAGACGCTGGTATACACACTTTGCTCTAGTGCCGTTACTATGTTCTAAATCGCGCCGTTGTTAAACCATCTGAAACGCAATGAACGTTCACGATAATTATAATTGAATTACAAGCGGGATTGATTTCGCGGCGACGTTTTACTGTTCGCAGTACGGTTGGATTCGGCAAGTTCGTATCGATCCGTGGATGGATCTGCTGGGTCGCAGACGAGAGTTTCAGCTATTGTGCGAACCTCTTGTCGGTAAAACAAATGCTTTCAGACGTTACTCGAGCATCGCGGGCGCATTGTGACGTACAAGAGTTGTTTCAATTGCAAAAGACGGTCCGGGCGCGTAATAGGGTTACGTTCTCCATGGTCCAGAGGACGAGCAACGTCAGAGGTAAAAAGAATTTTCTCTAAGACATATTTTCCCCTCTCTTTCTCTTTCTCTATCTATCTCTCTCTTATTCTACTGAACGCACACACACACAGACACACGTACAGATACGACTCTAGCAACCGTCGTATTACATTCGTCGCCCGCATTTTCATCTCAAAGAATTATGGCTCCTTTGAAGGCTTCTCGACCATTCACTTTGGAGCCTCTGGAAATCCGTCGTTATTCGACTTCGCATGCGAGTCGACCGGATGCTGTGCATCTTTTATGCAGAGCCGTGTGCACATTTGAGTAACTACCGATTCCGTGAACCTCTGCGTCGTTTTCAAGAATATGCGAGGGAGAGAGAGAAGGAGAGAGAGAGAGAGAGAGGGGAGATCTCCATTGCCTCGGTTGACCGGTGCATTCATTCCATCGAGAAGTGTGTCGATCAAATTCAGTCGAGCAAACAACATTTTTTTCTAACGAAATACTATTTATGTATTATTTTAATAAAATTGTTTGTTTATAACATCGTTCGTTTTGTGTGTAAAATTAAATTGAGATGTTTTTCAAGAATGAATCTCGTCACGCGATTGTTAAGCAGTTTCGAAGGTTCAAAGGAATCGAAACTCTTTTCGCCTCTTATCTTGGGGGGGAGTAGAAGGCGAGAGGAAACAGAACCATGACAGATCCGAATGGCTGATAGGAGGGTTACGGTGTAGATAGCAAATGCACGGTCCGACAAAGCAAGCTTCCATTATCTGGGACGAGGCTATTCAATCGGAGTTACACGTATCCCGATGTATTACTGAGAGAGCGTCGCGGCACTCCTTCGACGCTGCCCCCATAAACAGACCCGTTTATCAGCTTCTCCGTGATAAACTCGGGTACCGAAAAAGAAATCCGTCACCGACGTTCTCGTCGTTTCTCCTCGTTTCTCGTCGACGAAGCACCGACCGACGAGACCGCAAAAGATCTTCAAGCTTCAGATTTTGAGAGCGTCGAATTTCCAAGTTTCAGACACTTTTCAGGCTAGCTTGGAAACTTTCGACGCATCCACTGTTCTCTTGAATATTTTTCTAAGCTACTTTCTTTAAGCAAAGTTCTTCGAATTATTATCGAACGTAGTGAGAAACGGTCGGCGGAAAGTGATCCTTCTCGAAGAATATTGTTTTCAGGTGTTAACGCGTAGCGAGGAGTAACAAGGTCTGCATTCTCTCTCCTGACAAATCGACCGGCCAGTGAGCCGGAACGATCCTGCAAGATAAATGTAACGTCGAGCCGGAAAAAGAGAGCGACGCTTTCCTCTAATGACGCAGACGATTAACGTTCATTCCACGGATAATGAGAGTCGCATGCATAACGAAGCAACGAAAGAAAAGAGCCGAACCCCGGTTTTTCCATCGGCCCGAGGCTCTATGGTGGAAATTATTTGTACGTTGTTCGTCCCGTTGGTTCTTCTTCTTCGCGCCAGACGTCAAACACGTTCGGCGAACTGGCAAAATTTATTGAGACGTCCAGACCGTTTATTGAACGCTCGTTTTAATTGAATGCTTTCAATATCCATTAATCCGAGGTCCACGCGCACCGGCGCCGGTGATTTAGTTTGACATTCGCCGAGTCTTTTCTACCGTCCGATTTATCGTCACCATAATAGGCAAGGAGGGTTACGGTGTAGATAGCAAATGCACGGTCCGACAAAGCAAGCTTCCATTATCTGGGACGAGGCTATTCAATCGGAGTTACACGTATCCCGATGTATTACTGAGAGAGCGTCGCGGCACTCCTTCGACGCTGCCCCCATAAACAGACCCGTTTATCAGCTTCTCCGTGATAAACTCGGGTACCGAAAAAGAAATCCGTCACCGACGTTCTCGTCGTTTCTCCTCGTTTCTCGTCGACGAAGCACCGACCGACGAGACCGCATATCGCTTTCAAGCTTCAGATTTTGAGAGCGTCGAATTTCCAAGTTTCAGACACTTTTCAGGCTAGCTTGGAAACTTTCGACGCATCCACTGTTCTCTTGAATATTTTTCTAAGCTACTTTCTTTAAGCAAAGTTCTTCGAATTATTATCGAACGTAGTGAGAAACGGTCGGCGGAAAGTGATCCTTCTCGAAGAATATTGTTTTCAGGTGTTAACGCGTAGCGAGGAGTAACAAGGTCTGCATTCTCTCTCCTGACAAATCGACCGGCCAGTGAGCCGGAACGATCCTGCAAGATAAATGTAACGTCGAGCCGGAAAAAGAGAGCGACGCTTTCCTCTAATGACGCAGACGATTAACGTTCATTCCACGGATAATGAGAGTCGCATGCATAACGAAGCAACGAAAGAAAAGAGCCGAACCCCGGTTTTTCCATCGGCCCGAGGCTCTATGGTGGAAATTATTTGTACGTTGTTCGTCCCGTTGGTTCTTCTTCTTCGCGCCAGACGTCAAACACGTTCGGCGAACTGGCAAAATTTATTGAGACGTCCAGACCGTTTATTGAACGCTCGTTTTAATTGAATGCTTTCAATATCCATTAATCCGAGGTCCACGCGCACCGGCGCCGGTGATTTAGTTTGACATTCGCCGAGTCTTTTCTACCGTCCGATTTATCGTCACCATAATAGGCGGTAATCTTATTTACGGCGTCGTAACAAAGACCGCCTAAGAACGACGAGTGAAAATAAGCGTCTCGGTGGAAATTCGGAATTTTCGGAAAAACCAGCGAAGGTCGGTTTATGATCCGACCAGCTTGTAAATCCGTTGCCTTCGGAATATATTTGCGAACGTCTGCTGGAAGACCGATACGGTTCCATGTTTGTTTCGAATCAAACCTTTTTTTTTATCGCTTTTGTGATAGCACGAATATTTAAAAGTACATCGGTGGCTCGGTTGAACGTTTCTGGATACGCTTTATGCATGCAAACCGAGCTTTGTAATAACATTTCATTCGAAACGGTTTTTCTTTGAGCACCGAACAAATACACGATGAAACTCAGCTTTGAGTGGAATGGGAACTTATTTTTTTAAACGTTCTCAATCGTTTTGTACAAACATCGTTTTGGACAACGCTTGAGCGAAGAAAAACAGTGATAGGAATTAAAGAAATAATCGAAGACAATTGTGCCCATAATTATGAAAGTGGTCTAAGTCAAAATTAAAAAAAAAAATGAATTTATTACACGACATGATTTTGTCGCGTGAAATAAGTGATAAATTAATTTCTTTTAAAATTTCGACTTAGACCACTTTCATAATTATGGGCACAATTATAAATTGACTTGAATATTTTAAACGTAACTACTTAGAAAAGATTTTCAAACGTTGGGTTTAATCGCTTGATTGCGGAGCATCCCGAAAGTAATTTCTAATTCAATTTAACTACACCTTCGGGTTACAAAAGGCTAGGTAAGACTACTTGTTGATTCGAGATCCCCGTGGAATTAAATTTCTGCAGAATGGTCTACAGACAACTAATCCCATTAATGAAATTGCTTCGTCAATTTCTTCGCCCGCTATTCGAAACGGACTTATACAATAAATTAAATTAACCCGAGACACAAATCGTTGACGTTTTAATCCCGCTGCCTAACGCCCGTTACACGCAGGTTTAATCATCTGCACATGTAATTAACTTGCGTAATCGGAATTGTAGAAGCGGTCATCGGCTCGACGGTTGAATCCGATACGAGCTCGGCGAAACGGCAACGGCTCGGGCAAACCTAATAATGACCGGCATTATTAAGCGTAATAACGTTTTTAGGTTGCCCGTTTAAATGCATGAGGCGCGCGAGCGTCAGAGTTATCCGATATTGCCAAGGGTTTTGTCCCGCGTCTGGACGTATTTACGCGGGTGCGAGCGAGCGCGATGGTCCCGCGATGGCCAGACCGGCCTTTTTAAAGCGGAGCTTAAAAGCTTTCCCGTCGCGCTGCGCCCCGTCGGAAAAAGCTCCGAGAGTCGTAAAAGCCACGAGGTGACCACGACTTTCAAAGAATACTGATGCCCCGCGGCCCAGGGCCAGTGGATTCTTGCCGGAGCGAATCATCTTCAAGGAACAGGACTTCCGCGGCTTTGAATCGACGTCACGCCAGATTTCGTAACACGGCGAAACAAAAGCCTTGGAATATGTGAAGAATAATGCGAAACTTTTCGCTGGAATGTGTTTAGGACGTGGGAGATTACAGTGGGAACAGTGCGTCCCGGCGCGAGCAATATTGTAATAATTGAACGTTCCGGGCATTTGACAAATTAAGCCGACTTCGCGCTGAACACGCCGCGCGTTTCGCTTAATAAATGAACCTAATTAAACGAAAAATAAAACGTCCCGCCCCACGGCGTGTCCGTCGTGACTATTAATTATACCGATCCCGGGGTCATTACGAACTTCCTCCTACTGCGGCGTACAAAAATTCATCGCGCGAATAGTCTCGCTCGACTGGCGTCGCGAAAAAATTGCGCGCGTAATTTCATAGCCGCGCGGATATTTAATTCGCGGATAAATAATACCGGCCGCGGGTAGAACAATGAGTGACAAAAATGAAATAACCCGTTCGTTTTTATCTGAGAAAAAATACAGGTTTATTATCAGGGGCAAGAAGCTTTGAGGTCAGCGGGGAGAAAAGAGTGACGAGAAATAATCCGCCTGGTGATATTTTTAATACTTAGTTGGCTCTACTCGATCTCTTTTATTAAAAATATTTCTGCACATATTTAACACTTGATC
>NW_017141270.1:91845-92526 GCF_001652005.2 Ceratina calcarata
AAATTCGCCTATAAAAAATAAAATGTCAAAGCCGGAATTATTATTTTAATTATTAACATTAAATTGCACTCGAATTTAAAAGATATAAATTTTCTACACGTTTAGCGTCAATTATGAACAATAAATTTTTTATTCGATTGACTATGAGATCGTGAAAAGGAAGTGTTAGTATTAATTATCGGTGGGTGACCGAGCTATCGACGATACCGAATTGACAGAAGTGGAGAGCTCGTTAAAACTCGGCGTATCGAAAACCGCGGCGTTATTCCGACGCTCGCAGGCGGCTGACGCGGCGCATCGTCTAGGCGTGATCTATTTTGCCGAAAGTGGCGGCGATCGATTAGCAGAAAATATATAGCGATTGACGTGACGCGGCGGGTGCATCGCTCAACCGATTGTAACGGTATCGGCTCGTGATTTCGGAAAACGACGCTCCAGGCTGTGCTGGCCAACTACTAATACAAACAACCAGGACACCGGTACACGCTTGCCTGCGCGAAATTGCCCTCTAGCCCAATCCCTGTTCCCTCGCCCCCAGTATCACGTCGCCCTTTCCCGTTACACAAAGGAGATTACTCTTATTTTATCCAACGACAGTCATTACCTCATTTGAAATAAGAAACATTTTTAGTAATCAAGAGTCTGTCGTTTTCGATATTTTATAAATAATCGAATATTATT
>NW_017141270.1:92958-93817 GCF_001652005.2 Ceratina calcarata
ACGAAACTCCTCTGACCCTGCTCATTGCTGTACGAACCTCCTTCGTCAAGAGACAAAAAAAAATCGAAAAGTGGGGGTTGAGTTTCCCAACAAAGAAAACGGCTAAGCCAACCAAAAAATAGCAATGCGTTGACCACTCGAACCTTTTCCTTAGCTATTTGGAAACCTTCGACGCGTCTTAAGCTAATGGCTTCCAGCTGCTAAAAACCGTTATGTTGAGCAGGTAGAGAAAAAATAATCCTAAGAAACGCATCATAGCTATAGAATATCGTGGAGGGACCTCGTGTTTTCGCTGGCTCGCCGGTACGAGATTATGGAGCCAACCTGGGGCCGGGAACTACGAGCTAGTCACACTTTGTTGCCCTCGTGCCCTCCAGTCAGCGCTGCTGTAATTTGCCGGACTATTTGCCACGCTCGGACATTGCACCCTGCTTCTGGCGAGCCCCTCGAAAAACCACGAAACGTGCGATGAACGCGGGCGAGGAACTGCCATGGGACCGTCGTCGCGCCGTCGTCATGGGACCCTTGTACTCGTTACAACCCCGCGTCGCAATTTGCGCAAAGTGGATAATTCAGGCATGTGGCTTTTACGAGCGGGAATCCGATTACACACGGGCGCAATGCTATTTAGCTTCTCCAATAAAATTATATCGTTCTTTATGAGTTTTTTAATCATGTTTCATAAGCATTTATGCGTTTTTAATTCATCAGTGGAATAACACGTGGTTTATTAAACTTGTATTAGCAGAAGGGAAATGTTTTTTATGCATTCATAAGAAACATAAGTGCGCTGGATTTTGAACATTCAATCTTGACAATGAGAATAGTGATTCATTCTTCAAGAATCTTGCAATAAAAT
>NW_017141270.1:94725-96219 GCF_001652005.2 Ceratina calcarata
ATTCTATTCTGTATAATAATCCGCATCTCCATCATTTATCTTTCTACTTATTAGAAATTATGTGAGATCTCGTAAATAAAAATCATTCTCATGCTGTAATTTGTTATTAACAGTTGTTAAATGAAGTTCCAATTACTTTCCCATTGGACGTATGAAAAAAGTAATCAATTTCACTAACGACTCGATCGTCCGATTGGTCGATGATCGCGTCCGGTTCCTCACACCGCGCCGGTTATTGCGCATCGTCGGGAATAAATTAACGGAGCAATTAATCAAACGCCTCGGATAATCAGCGCGCAGCGTTACAGCAAGCTCGAACGAGTGGACAAGCGATCCCGCAATCGCTCCCCTCTCAACACCGATCGCGCGTTAATACCAGCCGCGAGAGGGTAAACCGAAACGTTGCGCGACTCGCATGATGACATTTCAATACATCCACGTATTAATGAGCTCGAACCTATTTATCTTACCCTTTGACCCTTGCACCTTACATCTACAATATGCTTTGCTCGTTTTGTGGTGGTGAGATATAAAAAAAAAAAATCCTATGCAATTTCTTTCTGACTTCACTCGTTAAGAATTAATTGGCGATTAACGAACTAATTAATCGATTAGTTCTGAAGTATTCGAGGTAGAAGAGAAATGTATACGACCTTCTTTGCAGGTAATAGCAAGTATAATTTTTATTTGAAGCATTCGAGAAAAAAGAAATTTTTATTTTTCCCCAATTTTGCCAAGGGCCTTTCGTTTTTTTCGCTAGCATCGATAATTGATTATTAAATAAAATTGTTTATTGCAAAAATTTTTTGTCCCATCCCTGGCTAGTCTCCCCTATCAAAATATTTCAGTAAAACACTTTAAGACAACAGGATTACCGAAATTTCTCAATTACTCGTTAAATTATTTAGTTATACTCGTGCGAATCCCACTAGCCCTTAGGTCATTGATGAACAGCGAGAAAGGAATTTCTCAAATCTTGCAAGCGAAACGATCGATGAAACGAGCTAGTGAATGAGGGTAGACAGGTACGGTTTCATCGAGTAGCATATGGACACAAACCGCAACAAGGACACAGAGAGAACAGCAAGAGAATTGATTAGATCGCAAGGATAGAAAGGACGACGTGAGGTACTAGTTTTCTGGTTGCGTAACAAAACCGTAAGATCTAGTTATGACAATACAGTTACGCAAGTTCGACTAGATTCCTCGGAAGGAACGAATCGATCGTCGATCACGGTATAATACAGCTGGTAACGTTCTCCTCTTTTTTTCTTTATTCTTTTTTTACGTAAAACAAACGGAACGTCGCGCTGCACGCTCCCTCGACGATAAATGAAAGGTCTTCGCTCGTTTGATCACCGGCGTGCAACAGGCATGCAAACAAATCGTTCCATTGACTAGAATCATCAAACGCGGCCGCCTCGTAACTTCTCACTTTCCTGTTTCCAATCCCGTTGACGACGTTATCAGTCGCGGAATGTCGCTATGTGACTA
>NW_017141270.1:96665-105138 GCF_001652005.2 Ceratina calcarata
ACACCAGATCGAGTATTGAAAAAAAGACATGGTTTTTTAATCTTGTCTCCCTAATGCAAATTAATACAAATCAAAACTGGCATCATAGTTCCATGCTGAACAATTAGAAATATTAAGAATCCAGCTTTGACTTCATGAATCATTTCAATAAATAGAACATTGAGAATTTAGCTTTGAGTTCAGAAATAAAAATGGAGAATTCCTGAAACCAACGTGCTGAGATAAGACAGCAGACGCACTAGTGGAAGACTTTGGTAAAAAAAAAATTCATTCGATTCCGTTGATTGGCAAATTGGAGAATTTTCCATGCCATTTCCATTTAAAAAATAGACTCGGTCGTTAGCATTAAATTTGCAAAAGAGACAAAAGAAACGAGCGGAAGGGATCCGAGGAGGTGGCCGAGTCCGAGGAAAAAACAGTCGCTCATTATAACGAAAAAACAATGATGGCGGGTGAAAAATTCTCGCGCTACCAGGCGCTGATCACGAGCATCGCGTAATGAGCAGAAATCGATTCGAGGGGATCGTCTGGACCGCTTTTAACGTTGCCGATAAATCGTGATACCTTTCGTTCATTGATCTCCGTTCCCTGCCGGCGATATTTCACCGCGTTTCGACCGATCATAATTGTTGGAATCCCGCGATCGTGCCCGAATAAAAGTTCTTAATGCGATCGTTGCACGGGTAATACCCAATAATTTTGCAGATTCGCCCAGCTGTATTTCGCGAAAATCCCCCTCGAAACACGTCCAACCAAAATCTACCGCTATCGTCGGTCTTAACGCGTCGTCATAATTACGAGCGCGGCAAATTATTCACTCTCTCCAGGTATATTTAAACTTGCCCGCGAGAGAATTTAGCATCGGCCGATATATATTTCACTTTTAATGGAAATTACTTTGACGACTTGCTTAAAAATGTAGATACTCGGTTTAAATAAGAGCCGGGAAATGACTGGCGCACGTTAATATCAAAATACTGGCCAGATATTCAGGGCGGAAATATTATCGACGTCTCCGTTTTTCAAACGCTGACATTTAACATCCACTCGTCGCTGGATGGGGATATTAATTGAAGAATTACTTGGAAACGGATTGTAAGGAGCGCAGCGAACTGCTGCCGGGATCTCAGCGCGGAATAACTTCAAAATGATTATCGTTTCCGGCGATGCATTTAATTCTCGCGGCAGCTGTTTTCCAGAGTCAGCGCGTTCGCGTGGAAACGTCAGTAACAGGCTACGTGGGTGTCAGGCCGCGGAGTATACAAGAAACGATGACGTCAGTCGAACGCGGGGCGCGGCGACGGTGAGGCCGGGTGAAATCGAGATGGGGCGAAGGGGAGGGTGTGCGACCCAATTTTTCATTTTGCCAGCGAGACTTAAAGAATGCGCGCGGATTGTGAAATCCACGACCTCCGACCGAACTTCTTTTCTACCATTTTTTCGTCCCTCGTCTTTTTTTCTTCCCTCGTTTTTTTCTTTTTTTTTTTACCATCCAGATGGCTTCGAGCTCCCCTTTATTTCTGTACGTTGCAAAGTTGTCGCGGCTCTGCTCGCAAGTTCGAATTCGGAGCAGCGATCCCCCAATCGCGCGCGCGCGCACACACACACACACACACACACACACACACGCGCGCCACGGATTTTTTCGCATTTTATTATCGATCGCAATTTGCATTCCTGTTGCCGGCCTTTTTATTTTTTTTCTTCCCCCCGCGCTCCTCCTTGTAGTACCACCGTGGAACTGGGAATTGGATACGTGACGAGGAAAATGAGGGGAGAATATTTTAGAATATGGTGTTGCATTTTATTCCGCAATTATATCGCAATTCTTTTGCGCGATATAAAAGCTTCGAAGGGAAACGGAACGGAGTTCCATTATCGTAGAAACAACCATCAAGACTAAGCAATAAAATTATGTTTAATTACTCATCGTCTATGCCAATTCGTTCCACCGATTTATTCACAGCAGCGTTTAGGTGAAAACACAAATCATTAAACGTTCCGTGAAAATTAATATCACGCGTGTTAAACTCCTTTTCGTTACGCCTCGTTACACCCTCGGAATAACACCGATAGTTGTAAACGCCCAGCGGATATTATCCATCCTTGTGTAAAGGAAAGCTAACGAAACTGCATGTGTGTACGTATCACCCTGGGCAAAATGTTTTTAATCNAGGAAATGCGTTTTTCTAAAGTACATAAAATTTTGGGATTGACTGTATAGCCAATACATCCTTAAAATAACGTTTCATTTATTTATTCGTACTCTTACAATAGTTTATTTAATTATTTTATTTTACAATATATCTAAACTTTTCAATATTTCTTATAATTCTACCTGAAGACCGATTTATTCTAGATCGTCGAAAATATTCAAGAAATAAGAAACGTGCGGTGCGATTCGTTCGCGAGGATGGCCGTAGGGTCTTGAGTTATGGGGCGAAATATCGCGGAACGACAGCTCGTAAGCTTTTAATAGCACGTTGCTCATGGATGATCGTCTCATGTTTCCGTTTGTCCGGCGAGATCGTCGATCGTTTACGCGACATTGTGTCGCTAATCGAACCGGTCGTTTTCACGGAGCCTCATAATTTTTATGAGCGAGCCGAGTAGTATGAAGTCCGATCAGTCTTATTTGTACATTTCGAAATGGTTAANATATACAGGGTGCACGTGAAATATCTTTGTTGTTTTCAAAGATACGTCAAATGTTTTAAGAATAAAGTAGAATGGTTCAGTGAGGCTCACACGAATGATTATAAAATGAATATAAATGACGTAAACACAAAAATATTTTTGGTATCGTGAACCATTCAATTTTATTCTTAAAACATTTGACGTATTTTTAAAAACAACAAAGATATTCGAGGTGCAAATGTTAGGTCACCCTGTATATTTGCAGGGTAATTAAAACTGAACACAGGCAAAAGTTTAGCTGTACTGAATGAATGCATCACACAGATTTTACATTTCCATATTGATATCTGCTTTAATTGCTCCAATCAATGCAATTGCTTGCTCTATTGTTATTAAACAAAACAGGCTTCAGTCTTTGGTTCCTATTCCAGGTAGATTGGTTCAATCATTTTTCATCATTCCTCCTCCATTCCTAGCCAGTGTCCCTATTATAAGGATAATTACAGACTGAACAATGATATATGCAGCTAAAAATGAATGATCTCTCAAAAATGGATTGATATCATTAATTTACTCTCGATTAAATATCTCCTCGTTTATTTTTACACATGGATTTAAAGAGACCCATGAAAAATTTAATCATTTGATTGTTATTATAATTGTTGTACTTATAATTTCAATGAAGATAAGAAACTTATCAAACTTTTTTTCAATATAATTATTTCTCCACTTGTAGTATGTTGGAAATTGTTAATTAATAATATTTTATTCGCAATCGACGGGTGTATCGATGTAGTAGAGGCCGGGGCTTGTATTAAACGATAATTCTAACGAGTTTCTTTCACGAGACCATAATTCAGCTCGCAAGAACGGAGCTCCCGTATTACAGGAACTGTACAGCCGAGGTTAGCAAGATAAGTACAGGTCTTTGTACACTAAATTACTTTCCCATACCAGGGCCTCAGACACGCGTTTATTCGCGACCATAATTTCAAATAGGGGTCACTCGTTTCGACCTGACGCTGCAGCCATACCTGCTAAATGAAGACAATTTTCATATGTAAATGACCAGACAAACTTGTCTATACTGACGTCTCACAATACGAGCTTTGACGATGTTAATTCTCATTTGCACTTTGCATCAAATATTTCTTATGATTTCCAAACAGGTACATAACATGAATAAAATTATTCTAATAAGTACTTGAAATTATTTTATATTAATCTAACATAAATGGAATAAAAATTGAATATTTATTATGTAATATTAAAAAACATAATTGTAATAAAATTTCTTTTTTTAAATAAATATTTGAAATCGTTTTGTATTAATATAATAGAGAAAAAAATTGGAGATATTGAACGACGGAACTGGGGTTTAATTAAACAGGTAATTCGTAGCTAATCCAATCATCCCCTACGGCTAATCCTCGGCGTGTCGTCAGCTCACAGCAAACTAAGCAAGCACAATATTAAACTATCGAGCCTCGAGCCGAGTCGACAAACATCTCCAGATGAGTTTCCGCGTCGACGGAATAATTAAGGACTCATTAAGCTGGCCATTGTTCGATGCGAGAGATCACACGGGGGTGCGGAATGGGACGCTGCGGGGCCGGGCGGGGGGGTGAGGGGTCTGCAGGCTCGAATTTTCAACGACGCGCTCGTCAGCATCATCGACGCCATTCAAGGAACGACACCACTTCAGAACCCCCGCGGTTAGGATTTCAGACCTCGGCTGTACTCTCGCCGGCTGCAATCTGCTCCGAGTGCCCGGGAACGAATACGCCCGTCCTGCGTCGTCGCGGCGCATACGCCGATGCTCGTTTCAGGCCGCGGGGAAATACACACGCCTGAACCATAAAGCGTCTCAACGAGGGAAGTTAGAGGAAAGCATTAGGCGTCGCTGGCAAGCCTACCTGCCGCCCGAGCACTGCAATTAATCGTACATCCACGTTTCAATTACTCTCGCTTCTCCAACGGGTCGCTCGACTTTTTAACTCGATACGCAGAAACGTGTTCACTGAAAAATTCCAATTACTCTCCCTTGACGCGTATTACATTTTATGTAGTAACGCGGTTCAGGAGAAATCGGTTCGTATAAATGTTTCTTCTTCTGGGACTCGTCTTGATCGAATTGTGAAACTCGGAGAAACTGATTTACCAGCGCGTTTTAGGAATCGATTGAAAATTGCGGATACCGGATCCGCGTGTTTCAAGTTTACTCGCTATTCTAAATGGAGTTTATCCAAGTTTACGGACGATTCGAATAAAGTTGCCACGAGGAGAAGACGGTTCATGCGAAATTTACGTAACTCCGGTTACACGAGTATTATTTAGAGTACGGGTCCATAACTTCGACCAGGGAAAACTGTGCACGGAGCTTGGAATCGGGGCCGTTCGACACGAAGCAAAGCGATCGGAACGGTGTTAAGGAAAACGTGCTCCGTGATAAATTAGGGCCTCCATTTGGAAACGGGACAGGAGTTTCGTCGCGCGATAATTAACCGACGAGGACTCATCACTTTTCTTCGTTCGAAACGATTATTATTAAAAATTCAACGTCTGTCATTTTTACATATAAATTACATCTAATTTCAAGCATTTAAAAGATCTTTATTTATTTTACGTCTCTTATTAACAGGCAGTTAGCTAGTTCATTAAACGACGTGTCGGCGATAATATTTTTTCACGCAGAGGAGTTGAAAGGGGAGAGAAAAAGCAGTAGAAATTCAGCTGGCTCTTAATGATAAAGAAGCTCCATTTCCCAGCCGTATTTTCTTTCAAGTTTTAAGGAACGACGTTGAAAGGAACGGACCTAGCCGTGTTTACTTCTCGGATGATATTAGAGAACGAGGAAAGTGTCGGGAGAATTCTTGTAACGCAATCTAGTTCTCGACAGTGGAATAACCGCAACATACCTGGCCGGGGAACGAGGGTCGGGGGCGAATAAAAAATTTGATCAAGCTCGCGGAAGTTTCCGTTAAAATTACGCGAGTTTGCGGAATCTATATAGCAGCAATGAAACCGGGGAAACAGGGATGCGAGTGTCGTCTTTACGTTGGCCAGTAATCTGCGGTGTTTATTGAACCCGACGTAGTAACCCGGATATCGTCGATTTCTAGCATCGCGTAAGAAAGAAAATACGAACCGTAGGAATAAGAACTCGTAGCTCATCGGTCGCATCCTAAACCGGTCGTAAACTATTTACGCCCTGCCGCGGTTTCAACGATCGCGATTTTTCCTATGCATACTTAAGACGTTCGTAACCACCGCGAAAAACCGCGAGCTTTTCCCCTCTCCCCACTCATGGAAATTTTTCAGCGTTGCGCGTCTGCCGCTGTACGTCTTCTCGTATTTTCTTCCGCGCTTGTTCTGTCGTTGCACCTGCTGCTTCCTCGCTGTTTATTAATCGATTTAACACGACTCTCATATATTTATTCGTCCCGCGAACAAATCGGTCGGGTAATTTCGTAAAAATTCCTCGTTACGCCGCTGCGATTAATTACGAGAATTATAAACGACCGATTAATTGTGAGCGGGGGGGGGGGCGGTCCGTGTAATAAATACTCGCGCAGATGGATCCAGGGAATCGACGCGATGTCGTTAATCACGACAAATCGAATTGTCGGACGGAAAGAGGGCCGGGCTGACCAGCGTGACGGCTGGTTCTACTCTCCGGCCGCAATAGTTTCGTTCGCCATTTAACATGATGCGCGCCGCGAGGGATGGAAAACGACACTGACAAATATGCTCGGACGCTTCTGTTAATAAGAATCGTGCGCGTACCCGTGAATTATTCCCAATTTATGCAGCCGAATAATTTATGAAATCAGCCGCGCCAAATATGTTATTGGCAAAATGCAAAATTCGGCCAAATTATTCGCCGCCCGTGTAAAAGGTTTGCTTTATATAAAATATAATTATAATTATTATATCGAATTAGTCGTCGCACTGAAAAAAATAAATTACTCGTTTCTTTATTCATTCAAATATTTCTTCGATCTGTGATCATCCCTAATAATGTTTCATTTATAAATAAATTATGATACTTCGAAGTATACAGGGTGTCCCAGAAAATTTCCTTTGCCAAAATATATAGTGAGGTATAGTTATTAAATTATTAATGAAAAACGTTTACCAATGAGAGCACGTGTAGGGCCCACGCTAAGTCATGGCCGAGCGTCACGATCCGAGCCAACCGTGGGTGGACGCTCTCATTGGTCAGTATTTTTCGTTAATAATTGATTTCCTCAAATTTTGATTTTGATGAATTCACTTTGCATTTTATCAAAGGAAATTGTTGTTCAAAAACACCTCCAGAATCACACATTTCACTGGGACACCCTGTATAAGACGTAAGTCGTTTTTCATATTTTTAACACATAAATAAATGCCTTCTCTTTATATAATAATAAGATTTACAGTAGAAATATCTTCCTGTTCTCCACTCGCGTATAATGACAAGTATTTTTGCACCACGACAATGCAATTATATTGAATCTCAGGGAACCGGGGACGGGTTTCTTGCCGCGATTGTTTTTGCCGGTCTCGATTCACGATCGCCCGTGAAATCCGCGGAACGCGCGTGCTGCGCTGCATGGCCTGGCCGGGTCCGAGCGTTGTATTTTTCAACGGGCATCGCCGCGTCGGTAAATCATAGCAGGGGCAACTGGCTTCTTGCGCAGCTTAATGGGTCGCCATATATTTCCCGGCAATAAGTGGCGAGCCCTTATCTGTGTTTGATGTACGGCCAAAAAGAGCCACCGCGTTTCGAACCGCATGCGCTTTCCGAATAAGGAACAATGTAAAACGGCTTGGCACGCGATTAGTCCGTTCGACCATCGTTTCTGTTCTTCAATATCGTAAAATAGTATTTCTATCCTGAACGAAAACTAATATTAATCTCGTTAATGTATTCAAAGGCGTAATAAAGTTAACTTTTTCAAAATGTCACAGAACGGAAAAAGGTTGAATATTTTTTATCTGTTGTTACAATCAGAATTGATACGAGCCAGGATTTTCGAAAAATTTTATCTGATCGGACATAAACTCTCTTGGAGTCATCTCGATTTTAATCAGAATTCGACGTGCCATATTCTGTCATCTCATTGATTTAATCCAACGAAGCTTGTTCAGGTGAATAAATATGTATAACATCCTCTTTATGCATAATACGCCGGATTCTAAGAGTAGAGGAATGAAGGGTACTCGTATCGAGTTTGCATAAAATCGTCCCAGACGAATATTATTTATGAAAATACGAAGCACCGTTGATTTTTTACCTCGTCGAACGGAAATATATCTGTCGAGACAAGTCAAAAGTCGCGACGTCGTGTCGCGCAATTCATTTAGGAGGTATATCAACCGAGGTTGACACCGTAATATAACTTTAAATGAGGCCCACCGCCTCTCCCCTCGTCCCAGGTAGCTCGCTATTAATCTGCATCGTAAAAATTCATGACTAGCAATGGAACGCGGGCGTCGTCGTACACCAACAATTCTGATACCGATATCGATGCCGGCGCCTGTTTCGATATCGACAAATCTCCCAACGGTGATGTTTCACCGGGAGAGAATTCCGAGTTAGCCAGAAACCAATCGAATAGTTTTCATCGGAACCGAACGTTTCGTAATGTTTGCAATCTCCTTAACGGCCGCTCGTTATTCTTTTAATATCACAAAACTGATGACTCATAACTAAGGGCACTTAACGAGCGTTCACCAGGAATTAGAGCAGCATCGATCAAATACATACGTCAATCGATTTATATATTAACGTACATATAAGTACACTGATTTAGTTTTAGGTAAAATATATATAACAAAAAATAAGATC
>NW_017141270.1:107190-120788 GCF_001652005.2 Ceratina calcarata
TATCATGTATTATGGTGTTCGGATGGAAGCTATCGCGAGGTGATAGTCGAGGAATCCTTGCCCCGTTCATTGGTAGACGAGCAACGTTGTACCTGTTCATTAACCCTTTCGTTGGCCCCTTTGTTAACCAGAGCAAACATCGTCCCTCGTGAAAAGGGTCGAACAAATGCCTGCCGAAACTCGTGCAAGATTTTATCGAGCGAACGTGCGGTCAACGTAGAGACCCTCCCTCCGAAACTGTTTTAGTGCAACCGAGAGAGACCCACCCGTGGAGTTTGGGTAAAGAGAGAGGAGGGAGAGAGTTGTTAGTAAAATAATAGGAACTTTATCTGGAAGTCTGCGAGTTCGCTCGGAAACAATTATATGGGGGCCGGGCCAGAAGTGAGTTTACCGAGAAGAGACGCGCAAGTGAAATAGGAGGGAAAACAGTGGGGCAAGTGCCGGTGAAAGAAGAACGGGAGAGGAAAGGACGGCGGATATTTATATTCATTAGAAAGTAAGAAGTCCGACCGAGGCGCAGTTACAGCTTGGAAATGCTTAATGGGGGTTTACACCCGCGGCGTTTCACCCCCAGAGGTTATCTGCACGGGGTCCGGCGAGCTCTGACCTCCTTCCGAATCGACTCTTTCCGTCCGTTTCAAACTTGGACACTCATCGTCCGAAACACATTAACGCAAACAGGCGTACAACAACGAAATGTACGAATCGATAATATTTATAGATAACGTCTTTTGCATAAATCGTGATTCCGCCGTATCGATCGCTAATACGTCAATTGAATTCGTCGGAATCGGAGATCGCTTTACTTTAGAATTGCAAACGGAAGTATCGGAGTTCTTTCGTTCATGAATCATCCCCCAGCCAGCGTCCGCGATCCCTCGATCCTTCTCGGCACGACCGGCAAGAAGTTTCAAAGTCCCTGGATCCGGCGAAGAAGTTTCGAGACATCGATTAGCGAGATTGAAAACTTCCGTCTCGTCGTCGTGCATTACGATTTTCCCACGAGCGGACGAGGAACGGAGGGCGGCCGAGGGGCGGTCAACGAAAACGCGGATAGGAGCTAATGGTTTCCCGTAGCCGTCAAAGGCACGTCGATTAGCATTTCTTGTTTCCTCCTTGCAATTCGAGACCACCGACGTTGCCTGTTTATATCACGTTCATACCTAAGGTCTCAGGTGTATCGTTTAAAAACGACTAGAATTCCTGTTGGAATGTATTAAAAATACTTCAGATTTAAAATACTGTAGACACCGCGCGTCTATCAGCAGCGCTACCTAGACTTTTATGTAAAGTTCCGGTTATATCCGTAACTGTTAAGCTTCACTTCCTTCTTGTAGTAGTTGCGTATGTATAACCAAAGAAGTAATAAAGTTGTGTGGTCATAAAGTAAATCTCCCGAGTAATAAAGTTATTAA
This sequence comes from Ceratina calcarata, assembly GCF_001652005.2. NCBI lineage: Eukaryota > Metazoa > Arthropoda > Insecta > Hymenoptera > Apidae > Ceratina > Ceratina calcarata. The sequence continues at coordinate 108,606 of NW_017141270.1, forward strand.
GAAACCTAAGGAACACACAAATAATATAAGTATTCTAACAATTCCTCGCTACGTTTATTCTCCATTTTGAAGCGGAAATAGGAATCTCTTCAGTTTACACATTTTATTTTCGTAATATTCGTTCAGATCGACTAAAAGAATACATACATGGAAGACTTATAAAAACGGATCTAAATTAAACCTGAAACGTAGAGCACAGGAAGGTACAAAGGTAAAGCTAACGTTCGTGCGGATTCTAAAGTACACATATATAGTCGATTCGAATTCGTAGAAATGTGATCATCGGACGTGGCCTGTTACAGTTTTCGGTTGAATCGAATCGAAAATTTCCGTGTCTACAGTACTGAACAATTTTCAATACACGTGAAATCGATGAAAGCTCGAGCGTCAATTTTTAGTGAATACGTCTATCTATTATTTAATGAAAACCGAGTGCGTTTTCTATTACTTCCGACGGATTTTAATCAACCGAAAAGTTGGTAGGAACAGTCGAACGATCTGCGAATTACTGTTTAATCAAAGCGTCGAGCCTCGGCTCAAAGTTAAGCCGACGCGACGTTTCGTCGTGGAAATCCGAGCAACAATAAGTGACAATTTAGCCCGAGGCAGTTCGACAACTTTCTTATTATGCAAATCCGCATCAGTCAAGTAAGTATGTACCGAGTTGCCGCGTGCACTGAGCGACCCGGGGTTAAAGGAGATGCGTAATCTCGCGCGCCTGAGGATAGTAATTTCTTCAGAAATACCTAAGTATATTATATCCGGGACGTTATACAAATGTTTCTTGTTCTTTCCAACGGGGTTAACTTGGCCAGATGAAATTTACAACGGTCGTGGTTTTCCATTTTTTTCTCTCTCTCTCTCTCTCTCTCTCTCTCTCTCTCCTCTCCACCCCCCTGGCCAACCGAGAAATTTATGTTTCTTAACGGGGAACTTGTTAACCAGCGGAGTTGCGAACTTCCTGATGAGAAACCAGCCACCTCTGATTTTATAATGACTCGCTCCTCCCAATGTTGAATTATTATCGTTACCGGTGAACAGTCAAATTTCTTTCTATACATATTTCATCAGCCATCGGATCGAACTTGCCGCGGACGCGCGGCTCTTTGTAACTTCAACGACGATAAATAATGTAGAGAACATAAGTTTTCGTTTCGTAAACGATGTTTGTACTCGGAGAAGTTTCCGTGAAACTCGACTCGTTTAAGTTCCACGGAACGGTAACAGATAAAGGGAGGAAGTTTAACAAAAATTCTCGCTCGCCAGAAAAGTATCGCGAGAGTTAATGGTCGACGATACTAGACGCGTTCCGGGGCCTGGCGGACGCGGACAAGATTGTTCGCCGCGTCATTTGTCGGGGCAAACGAGCCGCGCCGCGCACGCCGATCCATTGATCGACGACGACGAGGCGATCCCGACCATTTCCGGCGTTCCCCAGGCAAAGCCGGGCTCGTCGTTTCCCTGGAATCGATGCGTCATGAATTTACAGCGTTCCCAGAAACGATTCGAAACACCGCCTTACAACCGATCCCCGGCGAATTGCCGCGATTTGTAAACGATAAGGGAATCCCGCGGGGACGATACTTTCGCGACCGACGACGATCGCGTTCGCAAATGTCGCGTGGAAACGAACTCCGCAGACGTCAAACGCTTCTACTTCCACTGCGCGCTTTCCATTCAATGTAATTGCAGTTCCGTGCGAAAAGATTCAGTAGAAAACGTTCAGAAAAATTATTTATCAGACTGGAATTTATTTTGTTGTATGCGTTTAATTATCACGAGATTTAAACGCACACAGCAAAATAAATTCCGGTCTGATAAATAATTGAATTTTTAATGAACATTTTTAAAGTGCCGAGGTAAATCCTGATCAATGATAAATTAAAGGGAAATTAAGATAGATGTAACAAACGTGTCACATGCAATTTCCTGTCTGATCTCAGTGACAAAGCCGTAAGCAAACGTTCGATCAATGAAACTCTTGAGGGCGAAGGGCAATCAAAGGAGACGCTACGAACGCTTCTTGAAGTCTCTTAAATACCGTCCTCGTTCGCAATTGTTCCAACGTGAACCATCATCGATAGTTTACTCGAGGTTTATTCTAATCGAATAAAAATTCATTCTGAATTTTATTTTTTCTAAGGAGAATTGAAGAGTAAAGGTTCTATGAAAACCACTTAATTAAAAGGAGACGAGGAACTTGATAATAAACCAAATTTTTTAATTCATATGTATTTTGTAATAATCGTAGTTAAGACGAGAACTAATTACATCGAGGGACAATTAACAGAACGTCCACGTAGCGATTCCTTACGTGATCCTCGGTGGTGGTCGAACTGCAGGTAAACACGGCCAGCTGAATAGACGGATATTCATAGCGTTAGACCGGCGTTATCAGGGATGGAAGCTTCTTCGATGCGACCACGCTCCGAGACTTCCATAATGATGAACCAAAATCCGCGACATGCAGCCCCTATATATTACTATCCCCTTCGCTCTCTCTGTGTAAGCTTTAGATAGTCAGTCGAACACGCTTGTCTCTCATATTAAACATCAATGCCCATTTAGTGTTCTTGGCAGAGTTCCAAATTAGTTTACAATTTTTGTATTACAGTTTTGCAACAAATGTCACGTAAATAATATTATACAGGGTGTCTCAGCTAAAGGAGGTCACCTAAATATCTCCTTTATTTTTAATCCGACAAAAAATATTTAGAATTCCATTCGTTATCATTACCATCGTTATATAATAGTACGTTAATACGTATAATGTTATATAATAAATATTGCTACCATTTAAATCAAGTTCTAAATATTTTTTGTGCGATTAAAAATAAACGAGACATTTTGGTGGCCTCCTTTAGCTGAGACACCCTGTATATTATTGTTATGTGCTTAAATATTATTTATTCGTTTGTACGTTTTGATCTATCTAATAGAATAAGATGAGCTAATGAGGAGTGAGCAGAGTGATTCGAAGTTCGGTCGATAAATTCAGTGATTATTCGAAACTGGGATTTGAACATTTGAATCGAGGGTTGGTTCCGCGACGCCACGGTTCGTTAAGTCGGATTTCAATTAGTCACGGTTAATGGCCGATTCGACGGCCTACGTGTTCGAGGTTAATATGATTTTTAATTTTACGGCCTGTCTGCAATCCTTTAACGTAATTACGCGTTCCATTGGAAAAACCATTTGAGGTAATTACGGGACCGGTGGCGTAGCCCGGCGCCGTATACCAGCGTGATGCATTACCAGCAGGGCCCGATGCTTTTAATCGACTGTTTAATAATTCCACGTTCCGTGATTTCACGATGACGGTGCGCGTTTTTAATACGTCCGTACACACGGGGCCGTCGTGGCTACAATTCAAACTGCGAAGACCGCGCACCGATTTTAATCAACGTGAAACACGTTTGATTAATGCGTCCCCATGCCCTGGGTTTCGCGACCTTGACACCGGGTACAGAAGAATAAGAGAGACCGAGCACCCTTTAAAAGCTTTAATTAAACATCTCGCTAGTTATGAGACCTCGTGAATTCATAATCGAGGAACGATGGATGGATTTAATAATGATGCCGATTAAAATCTACTCTGTTTCAGTTGAAAACGGAGTCCATTTCGATCGAGGCACAGCGCCGGGAAACGCGGGGATGTGCGTGGATCCCACGGAAAACAATTCGGGACGCGTGTACCACGACGCATAATGGCGTGGTTGATTACACGACAAAGCGCGCCGGGTGAAAACGGGCCACCCTGTATAGGACCCGTTAATCTCGATGGACTGCGCCAGCCGGAACACGGACACGCTTGTTTACCGAGTAACGATTAACTACAGAGATAGGGAATGCAAATAGCCGCGAATCCCGGCGGGCGTTTGGTTTCACCGACTGGTCCGTGGATGTCGTCGGGTTCGTCGTGTGTTCCACCCTCTCGAAGACGTCCGCAGCGGAAACGCCTGACGGTGCTGCGGGAAATTACCATTACCGGTTGATGAATCTCCAAACCGCGCAGTTTAGCTCCGAGAAAAATATCGTTGTTCTAATTCAAGAATCGAATCTCGAATTACGATTTAATGTATTGAAAATCATCGGTATAAAAAAAATATATGTACCATCACGTGAATCTTTAATAGAAGATAAATAGTGGAATGTATGAGAGTGTATTTAATATAGAGTCTGGAGTTGTATGAAATAGTTACGACCTGTGTAATCCAGAGTGAGCTTACGGTGCATAGAAATATCCTGATATTCAGTATTAGTATCCCCACATCGTACCTTCGCCTGCATTTATTATAGTGTATAAAATTTAGTATGTATAGAATAGAAACATGAACGAAAACTAAGTCGCTAAATGATGGACACTCTTAGTGAATATATAAATGTAAAAACAGATTTTATCCCAATAGGATTTTGAAAAACCCACAAATTTTCAAGTAGCAAAAATCTTGTAATTATTTTGAATAATATTGTTTGTTTTATAAATAAATATAATATTTTGGAATACAGAAGGAAGCTACTGCCTAAATTTCGTTATGAGTATTTAAGTCCTTCTTCAGATTTCTGCTATAAACGAACGCCATTATTAAGATTCATAATTAAAAATGTCGAATCTCGTTGGACGGTGAATGCGCAGTGAGCTATTGAGAGGGAATGAATTCGAGAGCAGAGCTGGCATTCTGTATAAGATCCAGGAGACAGAAATCGGAGGAACGGTTGGTCAGAAACAGAAGTTTCGGCTCGTCAGAGGCAACAATGACGAGAGGGAGCGAGAGAGTATTGTCGACGGACGGGGGAAACGGTGGCTGTAGCGCGCGTCGTTTATTTTAAGTTCTTTCAAACTCTCCGGCGCACTCGCGGAGAAAGGTGAAAGGCGTCAGTGGCGAAGGAGCTCGGAGTGGTCGTCGGTGGGAGTTGGAACGGGCGCGAGGGTCGGAGGGCACAAAGGATGAGAAAGGGAAAGAAAGGTCAGCCACCGAGCCGGAGGTACGCCGCTGGAAATAGAGCAAAGGAAGAGCGGAAGGAGGAAGGGGGACCCGCGCTCTCCGAGCCATTAGACAAATTTTATATATAGCGGCTGAAAGCTCATTCGTTTTTGCTGCACATCGTTACCGACTATTGGTCCCTTCGTTAGAATCGATCGCTTAACGCTTTTTCACCGACCCTTGTCAAGCCTTTGCTTCGCCGAATTTCTTCGATTCTACTTTCGCCTCGTGGCAAATGTTCCAATTTCTTACCTACTCTATAATTTTAATGCGACGAACAGAACAAGCCAGTGAGAAATTGGGACGTGCAATTCACTGAATTCCTCGGTATTAATCCGAATTTCATCAAATCGATTCTTCGAATAATAGCATTAGAAGCATAAAACGCGATAATGAACCCGCTATTATTATATCACCGTGAGTTAGTTTAGACAAATAACGTGCTTTGCATAAGCTGCGATCGCTGAATTACTAATTTATTCATCGAATAAACTCAACAACTGATAAACTAACATTAGTTAAATATCGATCACTGGATTTGTTCGACAGATTAACATTAAATTGTGTGTACGCTTCTCTCAACGATATTTTAATTTTCTAAGCATTTTATATAATTGATATATAATAATATGATAAATAATTTTTATATAATCGATAAAACGATAATAAATGATTGTCATACTCGGTCTGTATATTTTACTATTTTTTTTTTAGGCACAATTTGGTAATTTCGTCTGATAAATGTTACCTTCAAAAAGATAGAGTGACCATTCAAAGGTACCGGAACGGTCGACTGTTTTTCACGCAGCTTCTCTATCTCAAACAGAATGAAATATCACGCGGATTTATTTACGCTCGAGAATGATGGACGAGTGTATTATAGGAGCACGTGAATATTATTGGCCGAATTGAAAAATATTTTCTCCGTGCCGCTTTATCCCCGACGACGAGTTTCATCGAAAGCAGCCCGCGCGAACTTGATATACGACGACCTCGCAGAGGATTTTCAATTCTTTCCTGAGAAACTTGGACCACTCTCTCATCTAACAGGTTTGCTTTTTTACACACAGACCGGATCTTGGCTGCAAATTGGAAAGCACAATTCTCGGAACTGTTACGAAGTATCATCGGGTCGGGGAGTAAAGTAGTTGGGAGTCACCTGGCAGATGCATTTCGAGCGCGATGAAGAATTCACGATGTTGAAAAATGCCTGGCTTCCACGAGGAGTCATGATAATGGAGCAGGATCAGCCGGGCTCCGAGCTCTGACTAATTTAATCAACCCATTAAATTACGAAGAAACAACCGAGCACTATGCGAACTTGATTCGTGCGACGAAGCTGCGATGGAATTTTTCGCGCAGGGTTTGCAAGTTGAAACGATTCGAAAAACAGGATTATCCTTGCAAATTGAATATTGGCACGTTGAAAATCTCGACGTCGGGTGGCGGCGGGGCAGGCCTGGGAGGGTGGATCGAAAACTGGATGCTTGAACGGTCACGTCGACGTCGCGAATGCAGATATGACAAACGCACGTGGGCCCTGTAACCCATGTGCACTGATAACGACGTTATCGGGACGACATGGAGCCCGCCGTGATACGTGAACGCCGATCGAACCTGGTAAAACCATCCATTACCGGGTGCGAGGGACTGATTTATTATTAATTAGTTGGTATCGACGCCGGAAAGACAGCCGCAAAATTTCATTCGTTCGGATAGACACTCCTCCCACGCGAGGCAAATGAGTCGGTAAATGCGACGCCGTATGGATGGTCAATTAGCTAAAGTGCGACACGACGTCCAATGTAATTTATAGTGCGAGAAGAATGAAATTGACAGGATTCCGATCAGAGAAGAATTAGAGCCAGTTTCTAATTTACATTGCTTCACGCATTTCCAAATTAATCTAAACACACTATAATTATTATTCCTTATTATCTTTGCCCCATTCTTAGAGTACAGATAGTAACAACAAAATTGAGCCAGCTACGTGCATGTGTTAATTTCNACAATATCAATGCGAGATGGAGCATCGAAAAAATAAGATGTTGACTTATTACTCGTTTTGAATTTTGTCCCCCTAAGGGAGACTAACACATGCACGTAGCTGGGTCAATTTCGTTGTTACTAGCTGTACACTTTAAACTATTTAGGAATCATTGGTGTGTTAAAAAAATAAATAAATATTATTTGAATAGTTTTTTAAATTTCGTGGAAGATCGTCAAGTGCGTGGGATTAACAGTGCGTTAAAGCGATGATCAAGTGGTGCTGTCAGATATCTCGGGCGAACGCCGCGAGTCGACGATAACCAACAATGCGCGAGGGGGAGAAAAACGGGAGGAAGGAAGGGCGCGAGGGTTCCAGTAGGTTTCTCTAGCGTTGGGTAAAACGCGGTACAAAAGAAATTGAACCTGGAAGCACGGAGGACAGAGCCGAACAAAGGCCCGGAGATAGCCGAGTGCCACTCGAGTACACGTTTCCCTCTCGGATCATCCTCGACCTGAAAACTCCGCTACGGAGGATAAACGATCGTCCTGGATCGCTTCATTAATGCTCTGACGCGTCCCGATTCGACACTGGCAATCGTATGTCCGACTGGCGTCCGACCGAGAGAACCTCGTTCGCAACTGTTCCTTCGACGATTTCGTGGAAAGAGGATTCGCGAAACGTCGTTAACCGATCGCAGCGGGGATCAGAGTGCACGAGGGAACGAAATTTGCCGGGGCATCGGCGGCGTCTTAAATTTGTCTCAGGATTACGGGACTCCGATACTCCGACGCCGGACAAAGGGGATCAGCCAGCGGCGGGGATTAAGGCCGACGAAGAAATTGAATTCGTCGGAAATCCGTAAACGCGTCGCGACGTAGAGCGAATCGACCGAAGGGCGTCGACGTGTTTCCGGCCGCACACCTGACGTTCCTCCGACAAACTCCGGGCACGAAATCGCATCAGCCGAGAATGGACCGCTTCCTCGATCTCCCATGCTTCAGCCGTTACTTACTCACAGCTCGGGACAACCCGGGCTCGTTCTTGATCATGTCCCCTTGCAATTTCCAAGTAAGATCAATATTTAGAAAATAATTACTCGTATAATTTGTGTGGAAAATCTGATCGTAAAATTAAAAACGATTGACTCTTGACACGAACGGATGCACGCGTCGAATAAGAGACGCTTGATAAAAAGCGCGAATTCGATCGTTTGGCAAACAAACGTGGAAAGAAACGCGGTGCGGCTAATTCTGTTTGACGTGACTCGCGCGGAGATTTTTGCTATTCCGCCGGCGTGATTTCTACGTGGCGATGGATAATACGTTTCCATATGCAAAAGAACCGGGCGAACAGGGTTTCCGGCGGCGCGCGTCGGGGCCGGAGGCCGACTACGTGGCTTGGGGATGAACCGCGCGACGTTCGTCCCCTCGGAATGAAGTTACTCGTAAAAATTAGTGGCTCTCGCCGTTGGCAGATACTGAAAATGAACAGGATATAGAATTTCGAAATACGCGGAAACAGTCGTTACATCAGGGGACGAGTAGAAAGAGACGGCCGATGTTATTACCCGTATAATACGACGCGCGTCCTTCTAGAATGCATTTTCATTCAGATCTAATTATTTGTTGGACTTCTAGTTTAGTAAGTCGCAAATTCATTCATCCTACGTGTTTGGAAATTAGTTACTTAACTTATAATTAGAATAAGCAGATTCAAGTCAACATTTATTCTGTCACGGTCCTGCGAGAGTCTCTATTAAAAACTAGTTGATGCATAAATCATTTTTAATGAAGTCCCAATTTCATTCTTCATCTGTCACCTCTAAGTTTCGCGACTCCAATCACGCGAGAGAGTAACGAAACGAGTCGTTTTACTTTTTGGTAACTGCAGTATAACAAGTGGAAATGTCGACAGGGGAAGCTATCGACTGTCGAGTCCTCGACACGAGAAGCGTCGATTTTTCACTTGTTCGTCGCTGTAAATTTCGCTCGGTCGCGTGAAGTTTATTTGACCGGAAGCTGCGAATCGGGTATTAATGAATTTCCCGATATTTTCGAGAGGGGGTGCAAAGCGCCCTATCGGCGAGACGCGAGTCTCTTTGAAAGCGGCTTTCTCCGGCAACGATCCCGTCGAGCGGCAGGTTCCAGTATTTAAGAGGTCCTATATATCTTCCCGCGTAGCAGCCCCTGTAACCTGTGGCCGGACGTTTCCAATTTATTTGCACCCCCGGTGCATCTTTCATCGGCCTTTTCGTGTTTCTCCACCGACGTTCCATTCGGCTTTTTTTTTTCCTCTGCTCCTCGCCCCCGGGTGAAACCGTCCAGATATCCGGTTGAAAATTATGATACGCCCCCGAGAAGAATTTCTCAAGTTTCCATTCGTCATCGTTCGACTTTTATAAAATTATTCAACGTACCCTTGTTTTATGAATGTAACAGCCTCGTAGCTTATGAGGGGAAATAAATACGGTAGACGATAATTTCCAAGTCAAATTCGAGTCCTCTTAGAATCACGAGGAGCGTTCATCAACCCCTAGCCGTGGCAGATAACGCTCGTAATTTACGGCTCCTTATTACGAAACCCCACGAACGACATTTTCTTCAAGAAACGCGTTGATAAACATATTTGTCTCCGGCTGGAAATTACGTCGGCCACGGTAAGACCGTCCGCCCTTCCGATTCGTTCATTACGCCGCGGGTTAATTCGTTCCCAGCCAATCGTGGAAGACGCGTCTCTCCTTCGTTAATAACGGATCCCACAATATCCACGGAGAAGGAAGCATCTCGAAACTTTTTAACCATATTTTATCTTTATTACTTTCGCTTGGTTCAGGAAAGATTCCACGCGAGAACATACGGCGATGCGTGCTCCGCAAAAAAAAAAAAACATCTTCAGTTAGTTAATTTCTGCTGCCGTGAAGCAAACAGATTGGAGCCACGGGGCGGGCGGCCGCCGGAACAAGGGGAAGAAAATCTGTGGTAATCCCCGTGGGGATAATCGGCGCCGAGCTTCGCGCNTCCCCCCGCCCCTTAATTAACGGCTCATCGCAAACGCGAGGGATTACTTTTAATTAGCTTCTCGAACCGCCCGGCAAGTGCGAACCTCAACCAAAGAGTTTGTCGGACGCGCATCAACGCGTGCACGTTATCCTATGTACACTCTACTGATTAAATACTGTTTCGCATTATCGAATTAATATCGTACGTTTTTTCTAGAGGGGTTTATATACTCTAGGGACTTAAGGAATTCGAGTGTTGTAGTCATAGGAGTTTTGTGTGATTAATACGTCTTCGTAAAATTAAATCTACTGGTAATTATGTGTAGAATCATTTCCTCAGGTATGAAACGCGATAGGATTCGTGGATTAACACTAGATTGCCCAAGGAAGTCATTTTGACTGCTTTTGGGTAAATATATAAATAATAATGCATAAATTATTTTTTCCCAAGTGAAGTAAATTTTTTTTTTATTGTTAACATTCACTAATAACTTGTTATATGACTGTAAATAATATAAAAAATATTAAAAATTAATTTTAGACAAATTTCTTTACACATTATTCTTTCACAATGCAGTCATTTTGACTGCTTTTGGGCAATATAGGTATATACTAAGTTTCAATCTTTCTAGTGTTAATTAAAATAATAAATACCTAATTAATAAATACTGAGGTTTTATTCAGAGTCGATAGAATGAATACAGAATGACCAGAAAGAGAAGGGATACTTTTTAGCTCAAGGATCCTCCAACTTTTGTACTATTTCCCTTCAAGCTCTCCTTCAGGAGGCACCCACCCACCCACGACATGAAGGTAGCTCACGTTCGACTTCTGGCTCCGAATTTCTCTACGTATAATTGGACGGATAACGTAAACATTGGTTACAAAGGTTTTATCTCCAAATCGAAACAACGTCATCACGACTTTCCCAGATATTTTCCGTCTACGTTCTACCTTTACTTCGGTAACAATCGAATCAGGATCTTCTCCGTAAAAGTCTGGAATGCAGCTACAACAATGTGTCCTCCGGCGCGTATCGGCGATACTTCGGTAAAGAAAGTCTACCCGACTGAGGGAGAATGAAAAGTTCAAAGTGAACCACGTCGCAACTTTCTTCACTGTAAACTTTAATATTCCGTTTCCAACGGAGGGAAAGTTCATAAGAGAATCTGATATCAGTTCCAATCAAATGTGTAATTGGTTCGTACGGACGAAGCGTGATAAATAAATTGTACACTCGTTTCTTCGATGGACGTGTGACAATTTTTCTTGCGAGAATTTCATCCCGATGGGACTAATAGACTCTGTTGATGCCAGGAATTCTGGAAATATTCGCCGATAAACCAGGGCTGCCTGGACGTGCCGTGTTTACGGCTGGGCGAGATTACTTTTATGACGCGATAAAAACTGCTTCGCTAAGATCGAATAAAAGACTGGAACTAAGTAAGTCAAAGTAAATTTTCTCAGAATTTTTGGAAAATTTTTATCTGGAAGCCCAGATTTTTGTCGTGCGATTCATGACGATTGGTCCTCGATACGAATTCTGCAGATTCCTCAGAGAACGATTCTAATCGGCTAAACTAAATTGGACGTGATTAACGAAAACGAGATTTAGTGGAAAGAGAAGCCTGGAAATTGCGCTGTTCTATTTCTTAATTTTGGACAGAGGCTGTGTTTCCTTCTTAGAAATAAAGACGACCGTTCGTTACCTACAGTTTCATCTTTCTTTTATAACTGTAAATATCCGTCACGTTGAACGTATTATTGGTGAGGGGTCTTCCTTCAGCAGCCGTAACGTTGGATCATAAACCATAGTAAAGCGCGGATATATATTCTTCGGCGCCGTAAATCCTAAGCCGATCCACATAAACAACGTCTTAACGCCTCGTTTAAACACGAACGAAACTTTTTAATTTCCATTTTTCCTCCCAGACGTTTGACGGGTCGAACAGATCCCATCATCCATAATTAGATTCCAACCAGTAACTTAGTAATAATCATAGAGTCTTAAATGTTATTCGATAATAATTAAAAAATGTAAATAAAATATTCGAATAATCTGGGATGTAAAATTGCAATCCCAGAGAAATGTACGAATTTCTATTCTATATGAAATAAATTGAAATATTTCAATAACTCATTGCGTTAAGGATGTATAGGCTATACATATACTTAAACAATGCTGGCATGTTGAATTTGTTATTATAGAT
>NW_017141270.1:120994-132152 GCF_001652005.2 Ceratina calcarata
ATTTTGTCAACATCAATAAAATGCCAAATAATCATACCTAACTCATTAAATATCGAAATTAGAAGAAAAATGCACTATTTTTAATTGTAGTCAATGCGTTTTTCAAAGGTACATAAAATTTTGGTATTGACTATATAGCCAATACATCCTTAAATAAAATACATGAAGGTAAATGCAGTTATTTACTGTTATTTAAAACAGTGTTTCCGATGAATCTTGAATCCGATCAGAAACTGTGTCCGATCTTTGAAACAATTAACTTCGGTCGACTTACCTTCGGGCTGGTGCGGCGCATAGATGTTCAAGTAGAGACAGTCTTCGCTCTGGTTCGACAAGTACGGTAACAGCCTCTCCAGGTACTCGTACCTGACCGGTTTCACTTCGTCCCGTAAGTTCGGCACCACTTGCGGACAGACCGGCGCGAATTCTTGCGATTGTCTGACGCCGCGCCACGGCTCCGGCGATCGCGGGGGAGAAAATCTTAAGGAGCCGACCGGCGGCTCCGCGTAAGGCACTCCTGAAACGTCGAGCGTGATAGTTAATTGTCCACTCGTTTCGGACGACCAGCGTCAATTTTCAACCAGTTTCCGAGTTCGACACTCGACTCTGAGGGGTTCGAAACGAACCGAGCCACTTCCAGAAGGAATTAAGAGCTTAGCATTTAGACGAAATATTCCAAATAATAATAACATTTATTTATAAATGTAATTACTAATTACAGGACGGGCTCGTATAAAACGATTGATGGCGTACGTCTCTTGGCTTAAATAGTAAGCTACATCTCTCTGGGAAACTTGAACTAGCCTGGAGGTCGTCCGGCGTTTAGCATAAAAGCCGAAATAGAATACACCCGAGACTGCAAACAACTGTATTTCAATTAATAACGAAAATTGCTGCGAGTTTCAATTTAACTTCATTAATTTCGGCTTGCCTTGTAATACGCTAGTTCCATCAGCTAATTAAGTTTGTTCTTACAATTCTGAATAGCACTGGTTCAAAACTTTAACTCTGCGTCCGTAATGATTTGCAAGCGCCAAAGCTGGCCATTGCGAGCAGCTGAATCATAATATTAAGCTTTGACATTTTTGCATAATTAATCAGTTAAACTCATTGGCAAACTGTACTTGATGCATCAGAGTTATTAACTGTTTAAACAGTATAAATGCTATTATCAAATGTAACTTTTCTAGTTTAGTTTATTCGAACGAAAACAGGATTTTTATCATTTCGACGTAGAATTTAAAGACACCCTTATTCCTAATTTGCCTGGATCTTCCTCGGCGTAGCTTCTCAAAGCGGAACTGTTAGCATGCACGGAAATGCTCGGGATCCTGTGCCAAGGAATGTCAGGGGCTCTCAGGGAACCCAAGAAGGTAGAAACCCGCTCGATTTCGCTTTGGCAGCACGCGCACGCGACCAGGGATCATAGACGGGGAGTGTCTACTCCCGAAATAGCATGCGCGCTTCTCGTTTTGGACCCTTTGACGTATCGGGGCTCGGATACATCGCAGCTAATGCCGCGTATGGAGAGAAAGAGAAATACAGATAGAAGGAGAGAAGCTGATGCAGCTGCGAGAAACTTTCGCCGACCGGCTGACCAAACTTCGTCGTATCGGCAGGAAAGTGGAAATCGCGTCGGTCTCTCTGTGTTATCGCAGTCTGCCGGGCTTCGATTCGCCGCGTGATTGGCCCCGAAACTTGGAAACTTCCTATGTTAAACGATGATTGTGATCGGATTTCAATAGCAGTGATTGACCCTCGGAATCGAACCCGTTCCACCGTTCCGGGCTTGACCGACCACCCCCGTCCTAACGCACAACTCACCGACTATGATAATTCTTTTTCATATGCAATGTGTAACCTGCACAAAAATTTTCAGCCTTTGTAAATTAATTTCAAGTACTTGGTAATCGCGACATGTTTGACGGCGCACCTAGGGCACCTGTCCTAATGGCTGCTTGACCGACCAGAGCATATTCATGTACACCAGTACTGTAATTGACTGTCAAAGAAATAGCTTTTGTCATTTCAGAGACTTTTTTGGCTCCGAGCTCACCGACTATTTCGTTCCGTCCGAATTCGTCCAACAACGCAACATTACCAACAGTTGTTTTATACGAGTGTCGAAATAAATTCGCTATTATTAATCGCATGCTAATTAGTGGCCTGATTTATTAACCCGTATAAACGCGATCCAATCAGCTTGATTCGCTCGATCGATTTGGAGACGGAGAACTCACCGAGGAATACGTCGACGGCTTGGAGGTCGTGGTTGGTCCGCGGCTGGACGACGATCCCACGGAGACGACCCTGTTTCACGCGCACCTCCCTGGTCACGCGTTCCGGAGGGTCGTGGAACCTCGAGTAGTGACCGTACTGCGGTCTGGGCTCGTAGAAATCGCGGTGCTCCGTGAGTATCTGGGTGCAGGCCAGCAGCACGAGACCCACCAGTTCCAGTCGCAGCATCCTCGACATTTGTTCGATCGTCCGACCGGAAACCGTGGCAATGAATTTCCAACGGTCTGGACACGAATCAAGACCTGTCACCGCTGGGTAAAAATAATTCTTCGACGCGACTTCCGGTGGTTCGGACCGGATGGAAAATCGATCGACTGGCTCGAACTTTCGAAATCTTCACATTTTCACCGACGTTTATCTCTGCGTCACATTTTCGTTCTGCACAGTTTCGAGAATCGCACTTGCAAGATGTTCGCATCCGGAATGAAAGTCAAGGCTACCGAGTTCGCACTTGGTGCGACATCGTCGCGTCGAGACACGGCCGACTGTCTTAGGGAGCAAGAATGATCTCAGTCTCGCTGCCTAACGTCGATTACGAGGCGAGAAAAAGCGGTCCACGGTGTCCTCCAGCGGGATATTCTTGGGCGGAACTTGGGTGAACGCACGTACGCGGCAAGAGGGACAGAGAACGCTCTATTTTCGCTCTAAATAGAACGCTTCTGCTGTTGGTAAACTTCGCTCCGAGCTCGCGATTCCTAACAGCCTCTGTTAAAAATTCTCTGCCACGTATGATTTACGAAGTCGTTCAAAGCTGTCGGACAAAGAGTTCGAACGGATAAGAATTACGACGATAGAAACAGAACTTGAATAAACAACATTGAACTCAAAGTTTCGTCTAAAGCAATCGTATAAAAACGTGCCAAGTTTGCGATCTGTTTAATTAAACGATATCGAAGTAACTTCGAATCGCAGTTAATTAATTAAATTCCAGCTTCCTCGAAACAGCAGTTTCTCCTGTTGGCAATAATTAGCAGGGCAAACGAATTACAGAACGGAAAAGGGCAAGGCAAGTTTACTCGTAGTAAACGAGACCCCCCTCGCCCTCCGGGACCGAGCGGAGGGAGGGGTGGTAAATCGGGGTTTCAATTTGACCCATTCATCGGGCTGGCAATGCACCGCGGGAAAGGGGAACGATTTTAGCACGGTGTGAAAATCATTCGACGAAATTTACGTGGAAAAAACGTGGCACGCACGCGTGGCAAACCGGATTACGCGGGCGTGCGATAAAACCCGCGGGACGGCCAGCTTTAACGTGCGTTTAAAAGCACTCAATAGCGTTAAATTATGAATACCCGTAATTTACATCCGCGGCTTGATCGTCGACCGAATAACACGTCCGTTTTCTTCCTTTAACCCGACCCCCTCGCTCCCACCTCTTCTCGCCTTTTTCCCCCCCGTTTCCTTTTTTTTTTTTTTTCATTCACCAGCAACCAAGTTTCGCCGGGCTACGTGACGCGTTTACCGACGTTCCTAACGCGATTTTCAGCCGAGCGATTTCTCGAGCCTGAAAGGAACCGCGGACAGGGATTGAATCCGGGAGAATGCCTGAATCCGCACGAAAGTTTTCCCTTCCTGACGAGATACCGCCGCCATTAGGGCGACCGTGTGTCCAGCGGCATGAATTATCTTTCGGTTTTCCAGCTGACTTTCGAGTTTAACGGAGTTCACCGAGACTAGGGGATATAAACGGGGATCTCGCGTTTCGGAGTGATTAGAGATGCTTAAGGGAAGACGAGCGTCGCTTTCGCCGAGGATGTTGAACTTTCGGCTGCCCTTGCGGGCCTAGTGTCACGCGGATATTCTTGGAACACGCGGCTCCGTCCACGCTCGTCGAAATACGGCGCAAAGAGGAATCGCAATAATTCAAAATAAAATAATCATCTTTCGTTCGGAAGACGAATTCCTTCGGAAACGTGGAATATGTGCTGCGAAACGTTCACCAAAATAGACGAAAAATGACACACTTTTTACCTAAACTGTTTTTTAAACACAAGTCGACAAGCGACTGGCACCGAAATTTATTTCGATTATTTCATTCATTTAAATTATTCATTTTGACACTTTCTACGCATCGGAACGTCACCACTATCAGAGGCGTAGATTCCGCACGCGTGCAGGCGCAGCCTCGTAGGAACTCGCGAGTGGACTGATTGGGAGTTCGTAAGTGCTAAAATTAAATCGGGAACACGCGTCGTCGAGTGGCGAGAGCGCCGCTGGGCGGCTGTCTTACAACCTGAAACTTTTATTTTCGGGAAAATCGCTTCGCGATCGTTTACGAACTTTCCTACGCTTCGAATCGCGCTCGATGCACGCCAGAATTTTCGAAAAGTTTCTCAGCTCGGAATAGTTCTTTTTTAATTTGATTCGTGCCCGGACTTTGACAGGATCGAAATTTAACTTCCTGCTGGAAGTAATAGAAAACACACACGTGTCTTTATATTTATAAATAAAATATTTCGATCGAGATTTAATTTACTGCCAGAGGATACAATTTATTTATTGCATTTGTATTACTTAGTTTGATTAAAAAATAGCTTCATTATTATTTATATTTATAATCAGACTGCGGATTTTAGTTGGAAAGTTCGACGTGCAGGAAATATAAAGAATGCATTCTATGGGCAAGAATATGCATTGCATATTCGATTAAGGAAGATGTTCAAAAACTTGGTCCACCGAATCGATAAATATCGGCTGGGAGCGTGATAACCTGACGTTAAGGGAGATTAGAAAAGTTGCGGCGAATTACTTTTGCAGGTACACAAGCCGGAGGTTCCCCTTGTATGTAACGACGTGTTAAAGCAACGATAAGAAGGCTTTGAGAGGCGTCCTCGAGGTACGAGGCGTTCCCCGATGAAAGTGGCTTCCTCTTCAGGGGAACATCTCATTCACGTTAATGAACTTACTTCGTGTCCCGAGGACGCACCAGACCAACGGAAGTGCACGACCCTTCCGCGAAGACAAAGGTTTGCATGAATTTCGCCCGGTCATAGAAAAATCATTATTTTTTATGAAAACGCTTTAACCAATTTCCAAGATAATTAGATATTGGAAAGTGACGTATTTTATTTATTTCCTATTATTGATTATCGTACATAGTGAGTCAGTATTCATGACGAAGATTGAATCGAAGCAATCTCATCAAATAAAAGTAAAGAAAAACGTGGAAACAGTAGTTCAGCATTGACCTCGGTGCAGACTAATCACGAGAGACGGTTATTTTATACCCGGGACTCATTTCCTGTGTGAAGTAAATATTTCGATGTCCCAAGGGATCAATTCATGATCTAATAAACTGTGCCCTGGAAGACTGTCCGGCGGTCGCGTCACCTGTTTCCATCTGAAACTTTAATCAGCCCCTCATTAAACAAACTTCCAGTTACCCAGAAAGTTGCCGTTCAATATTCATCAGCTTTTACCCGGATCAGGTTTAAAAATTCATCGGACAAAGGTCGGGAGTTTCTTTAAACAGGCCGCTAATTCAAATTGCACCGTCCTGACTTTCTCGCCGCATTGGAATCGAGTTACGGCTTACCCGAGCGGGCGTCGTCGTCGTCGTCCCCGCGTCGTTTTTATTTCGACGTCTAGCGTAGAACAGAGTCGATCGGCGACGCGAATAAATATTTCACGCCCCTTCAAAGGGGAATTACCATCGCCGCCGGATCCTCGTACCCCGCTTTGACAGACGCCGATCTTTGAGCTTGTCTACCGGCTAAGGGAGGCGCGGTAAAAGACAGGGGTCGGAGTTAAATGAGTCTCGTTTGCGGCAACCTCGAGAACTTGACCGTAACTCCAACGGCCAGAGAGGAAAAAAAGTAATTAGCCAGCAGCTTTAAGGGTGGTTAACGCGAAACAGCCAATTCAACACCTTTGCACATTTATTTATATAATTCAGACTGTGTAATTCGAATAATTCTTTAATAAATGTTTGTATTCGATCCTATCAGAAAGGAAACAGAGAATTTTTCGCGGAGCTTCACGGACGAATCTGGGATTGGCTGGAGGGAGATTTCGGGGAAGCCGACGGAGTGTGACGTAAAGAATTCGTGCCCGGACTATAAAGCATTCAAATCCTAGGAATCGATGCCGGATCTGACAAGGAACGCCGGCTTCTTAGGCCGATCGAGCCAAATAGGCGAGGATAGATTGAGAAATAGAAGGAGGATAGGTAGAGGTACGGCCAGTTCCCAGGCCCCCTCGAGCGTATTATATTTTACTCACCTCGCGAGAGCCTGCGCGCCGATAACCACTCTGTTTCGCTGCAGCCATCATTCTTCAGAAAATTCTGCTCGAACATGATGCATTCTTCTCGTAAGATGAATCTACTCTCACCGTTTATCTTCACTTTTAAAAAGCGTAAAACATTATACTCGAAAATATTAATAAAATCGTTGATTTTAATATAAAATTACGATTAATTATGATTATATAAAAATAATTCATGAACAACGTCTCAACGATTTGATCTTTATCTTTTTTTTTTTTTTGTCAATCTTCGAGCAGGATCACTCGAAGCTCTGTTAATCTTGAAACGATTTTAAAACGGCCAAGCGTATGATACGAAGTTTCATCAGGGACAGTGGCGTAGCAGCGGAATTTCATTTAAATTTCATTTAAATCCGGCGTATCGCGTTCGAGATAAAGAATGTAATCTGTCCGTAACAGCGAAAGTTACACGGCCCCCTCGACGTTAATATCCATCTCCGGGGGGGCAGAGGCGGATTATAAAGTCCCTCAGATTCACGAAATTCCTGTTCCCATGAAAGCCACGGTGTTTCAACGAATTCTTTCCGCTTCATACAGAAAAATATTAACTCGACGACGTAACTCGAGCCGTTCACAGAACTTCTAACGCTCCATAATGCTGGGCAAATTCAGATCTCTGTTTAGCAAGATTCACGCGTAACGGCCGCCCGCGAGGATTCCTGTAATAGCTGTTCCGTAAGCTCGGATCGCATACGGTGGGCCGGCCGTTAAAACAATTCCGATCCGGGCGGCGAATCAACCAAAAACCCGCAACTGATGGGATTTCAAGGTCCGCGCGATCACAGGCACAACAGGCGTGCGTCCAGGTAATCGTGTTTCATCTAGCCAATCGATGGTGAACCGACAGAACGATAGGATCGAACTAGTTGAATTTCAAGGCTGATTGAAGCTCATCCACTAGAGAATTGATGCGTTCCCTTGCCGCTCCTAAACCCAGCATTTACGTTCTTACGCGTTCTTTATCACTGATTAAAAAAACTGACACGAAATCAAATTTCTTGTATTAACACTAGATTGCCCAAGGAAGTAATTTTGACTGCTTTTGGGCAAATGTACAAATAATAATGCATAAATTTTTTTTTCCCAAGTGAAGTACGTATTTAAACCAAAGGTATTACATAAAACGCGACGTGCAACGATTCCATCTCCGAAGTGCTTCTACTTATAAAAATAATTTTTTCTCTCGGAACAAGAATGTTTCCTTTCAAGGTAGAATAAAGAGTTGTTGGTTCACCAGGGATTTTTCATGGATTAGCCAGACCTTCCAGTTTTCCCACCACAACGCGGCCGCGCTTTTTCCCTGCTAGCTATCGTTTCAACATGCTGAATATACGTGTACGACGTTCAAGCTACACCGGTGCTCACGGTTGTTCTTATTCTACCTCCGTGCCGCTCCGCAGCGGATAATCCCCAGGGCGTTTTACAGGTGTTACATTATTTTCTGTCGCCCGAGAAGGGTTGCCCAGCGACTGTTCATTTCCTAGATCCCATTTCCCCTCCCTACTTACGATATTTCTCCTATGAACGATCGAAATAGTAGCCAGAAATAATTAACAATTAAATAATTCTGCGATTTGTAAGGAACAATTTCGAAGAGAGGAGGATATGATCGATTCTTCGAAAACGTTGATAAACTTTGAGGATTGGGAAGGGTTAATATAAACATTTGACGGCCTTCGATGGAATAAAGAAAAGTCTGAGCAGTCGGGCTTGGACCGAGACGGATTTCTTTTGCGATTCGAGTTCTGTTGAATGAATATATTTGAATAAAGAGTTTTCATCAACCAAGGCTAATTTATTTAGGAATAGAAGTCCTACAGATTAAAACGTTTTTTTAATAAGAATTCATAGTTCTTTGAATGCAGATTTTTTATGTGTAGGAATAGAAGTCCTACAGATTAAAACATTTTTTTAATAATAATTCATAGTTCTTTAAATGTAGACTGGAAATAAACGTTAAAATCATTGGGTGTCTTCTGGAAGATCCATCGAAGGGCGAGAACGGTTTATTTCGCGATTTGTAACCTTTTATCAGCGAGTATACGGACAAGCCTGGACGCGATAACTGGGTAGAAATAGTGAAAAGCCGGTATACGTAACAGGTAGTATCGAGTGGTGAATGAAAGGAAGAAGAAAGGCTTTCATTCACGACGGATTTTTCCGGGATTAGCCGGATCCCCTTGTATTATTCGCCGTACAGCTATCCACTGGCAGCCTGCTTCGTTGATAATGGCTTCAACGTTAACCGTTCCTTCCCTCCTGCGGGCTCAGCCTCGGTTCCATTTACACGTGTCTCGTCAGACCAGC
The DNA here is from genome assembly GCF_001652005.2 of Ceratina calcarata. Lineage (NCBI taxonomy): Eukaryota > Metazoa > Arthropoda > Insecta > Hymenoptera > Apidae > Ceratina > Ceratina calcarata. Next base: position 129,866 of record NW_017141270.1, read on the forward strand.
CGCTGTAAATAAGACATCAATTGTCAGGTTTCTCAGAAAGTACGCGACATTTTATACAAGCATTATTACGAGGATGCATCTGGCTCGTCGAAATAATGAATTCACGTGTAATATTGTTCGATGAAACGAATAAAGTGGTCATTGTGTATTTATTATTAACTCACCCCTGCGTATTTACAGAATAAACGGCCTGGGTCTGATTTCCTGGTTGACGTTTATAATTAAAGGAAAATTGAACCGAGCGGATGAACGAACGGTAACAGAGAGAGAAATCTCGTTTACGATTGTACGTCGTCTCTCGGCGAGGTACCGAAAGTGTTTTCATAACTCCGGGACGACTCGAGGGGAAATCGTTTGGAGGGAAACGACCATAAAGAACGAGAATATCGCTCGTGTCGACGGTTACGAAACGATGGACGGTTTATCGAGGAACGCATTTCTATTCTGTACAATTTTATCGCCGTTCTTATCCGGTTTAAAAGAGAAAGGCAAACATCGGTAAAATCTGTAGAACCGTCGAATTTCGCCTGTCCCGCTGGCTTAAACGAAGACAAATTTTGACGAGGGGAGAAAACGGGCAACCATCGACTGTCTCCCATGATTTTGATGGATCACGCGAATATTACCCAGGGACTCGCGAAACTTTGTATCGCCAAGACTCCGTCGAAGCGAGTCACATTTCCCAACTTGTAAAAGGGTTTCCCTCGGAACTCGTCAACCCTCGCGCTTTGTCCTCGCCCAGTGAAACTCCAAGACGCTCCCTCGTCTTTCATGTATCTCCAAGAAAATCGTCTTAGACCTGCATTATTTATTATTAGTTTCTCGTCGGGCCAGATATCTGGTTAACTCCGAGCAGCACGCGTAGCCCAAAGCGAAGAGATGAACTCAGCGATTTTATGATTGAGTCCGACGAAAACTAAGCTCCTTCCACCAGCAGCCAGGCCTCTCGATCGTCTTTTCATCCGTTCGAGTGGTTCGTCATTTTATAATCTGAAATCGAGTAGAGAGACCTGAGACGACAAGAATCAGTCTAAAATTCATTGAAAAAGTGATGAGAAAAAGTGTTGACGAAAACATTTTCGACCGGATTATCAACGCTCTCGAAGTAACCGAAGTTTTAAGACAGGATTAATAAAACATGAAACTAACAGGGAAATGACTTTATTCCTCTTTACTCCTTTGAGCACGAGCACCATTATAATGGCTTCCCTCGAGACAATATTCCAAGACCAAACTCCTCTACAGCTCCCTCCCTCCCCCCTCCACCCTTCAGATAATACTCCGGAGGCAAACCCCGCCGCTGTGGCTTTCACTTCTTTCCATGTGATTAATTCGCAAGGAACCTAGCGAGAGAATCCTTTTCAGAATTTCCTACCTGACGATCTCAGCATTAAATCCCACCTGACTCATTTTGACAACATTCCAACCGGGACGAGCCATACTTTACAGTTTTGGCACTGAGTGCATGCACCCGGCACAGTATCCTTTCCTCCCTAGATATTTATTAACCTAATACTCATCGATTCCCCGGGAGATTATTTTCTCATATCTTATTTCAGTTTAACCAAAAGGAATACGTTTAACAGTCAGACAGCGAATGAATGTGACGACGATATACTGCGCTTCGGGATGAGGTTACATACCAGTTTCGTGGACGCGTTTCCTCCTCCGTTGAATTTCGACAAATTTATGAGACAGCCGAGAGACGCGGTCCGATTGAGCGCACGCGATCGAATTAATTCATGCGCGTCGCGTAAAGGATGGTAAAAGAAAGAGACGTTAAGATGGTGGACAACGAGCCTGACGATTGATCTATCTCCCCGTTGTAGTTAATAAATTGTCTCGAACTTTTCGTGATTTCCGTTCAGGGGCAATGCATCGTGCAGTCGCTCGACGAGTCATTCGTGGAATTCAGAAAAGATCGAGTGGCCCGCGATTGTTCATGCGCTCATTGAGACAGCAGTCGAAGATCCGTGAATTTGATTAATCGCCGGGAGAGCCGCTGCGATGGCGGACAGATTTGAAAAAGCTCTAAACCCCGATCGATCGGAGTAAAAGAGCCTCGTAAAGAACCGTCCGTTTCTAGGACAGGTTCCTTATCCTCGTGGCAGGGCCACGGTAACCCGGGATGAACCTCTTTCGGATAAATTCCTACGCTTTCTCTTGTCCCTCCTCTTTCTCGCAGGACAGGCCACTTCTACTGATAAATGACTCATAACGATTTGAATCTACAGGAACACCAGTTTTATTATGGACTACCAGCGTTCCACAGAATTAATTGTCGTAG
>NW_017141270.1:134514-142495 GCF_001652005.2 Ceratina calcarata
GAACTGTACGTGCTGTATAGCTAGTAACAACGAAATTGAGCCAGCTAAGTGCATGTGTTAGTTTTCCCTATGGGGACAATTTTCAAAACGAGTAATAAGTATACATCTTATTTTTTCGATGCTTCATCTGACATCGGTACTGTTGGATTTTATTATAATTTTGACGCGTCAAAATAAAAAGAATTTTAATGTAAGTGATGGTAATGTGCGTACGTTAACATTATTTTTATTTTGACGCGTCAAAATTATGTTAAAATCCAACAATATCAATGCGAGATTGAGCATCGAAAAAATAAGATGTTGACTTATTACTCGTTTTGAATTTTGCCCCCCTAAGGGAGACTAACACATGCACGTAGCTGACTCAATTTCGTTGTTACTAGCTGTACTACACGAAAATGGTAATTAGGCAAGTCATAGAAATTGTAATGTAACCTTCATACAATAGTAATGTAAAGGGTTTGGATAGAACAATCAGAGATTGCAAATAGACATTGGTCGAATAATTGCACACAGACAGGAAGCGTATTAAACAGAGAAATTAAACTAGTAATTATTGTATCTTTTTTTATTTGACGAACGAACGAAGTTCAATATACATGGATCCAATTAATAACTGACGTTGAATTTCACGAGAATGGCAAGTTGAACCAGCGAGCCATAGAAATAGTATTGTGATCAGTGCAGAGTAATGCGAAGAGTTTGTATGGAGCAATCAGAGATTCTAAATGAACGTTGATCCAATAATTGCATAAAGACAGGAAGCGTATTAATCAGACCTGATGATCTATAGTTACTCGTTGGCGTTATCGCGTAGACGGCCCGTACGATACAGTTTACTTAACGTCAAGATAACGAGGCCGTGAGTGGATGTTGGACGAGCCTTCATGAATTACCGACTTAATTCTTCCGGGCACGAAGGCGCGAGAATGCATTTAACATCGTTCGCCCGTAGACGCCGTTCGGCGCCGCCGCCGCCGTACAGTTTTGGTGCGTCAACTTTGCTAATGCTGTTAACTCGTATCCTAAGGCCAACGTCAACCCCTTCCGTTGCTCCTCCTAATCATAGGGACGTTGCGAGGCCTGCGTGTCGTGCCTCGTCGAAAGCAGTGCGTAATTCGATCAAGCCTCCGCTCCGCTACTCGCGAGACGTTGCTTCGAGGGATTAGCTTTTTCGAGGTTCCGTCGAACTCGATACGAAAGGGATTATAATACCCGCGACACGTTGCGATCGCTCCCCCCGATTGCATCGACGAAATTCTGTCGTTATTTCAGTGTATCGAAATTTTATTTTCCTCTTTCGACACCCACGCTTTATTTAACGTTGTACTTGAACGTTTCGGTCAGAAACGAAAATGTTTTCGAAACATCTCCGCCGACGTATATTTCATTTCACTCCGACGGTGTAATAAAATTTATAGCGCGCATTCGCAGCGTTCAGTTTCCACACTATTAAAAATCATAGCTCCCATAAAAGTCGACCCTTGACCGCACTTCGCCACGTATGTACATTTTAAAAATAGTATACCCTTTGAAAACAGTCGAGACCTTTGAAAAACGCGATTACTTCGTTCCATGTATTAATTTCGTTTTCTGAAACGTTTTCACGAAGTCGTCGGGTCTCGTCTCGGCCCTTTCACGTCGATTAGCAGGCTGCGCCGCGTTGCCCCGTTACGGAGGCTGCTCAAAGTCGGAAACACGGTTTTTACGGACGTCGCGCGAATGAATGTCGCATAAAAGGTGCGCAGCCGGCGCGAACGCCCACCATTTCCGAGATTGCGATCCGTAACGGCAACACCAGTCGACCCGGATCAACGAAAATTGCAACGAACGACGCTGCACGTACGCCCCGTCGGATTTATTAGCTGATTATGACGGATCCGATCGATCCCACATGCTCCGAACAGCGAAACTCCCGGAACCTTATCAGTCCATGTTTGTCGAAACGAAATCATGGATTCTCTTTAACGGAAAACGTTCAAGGTAAAGGGCAGAACTGGTGGAGTCATAATTAGGTGGATGAAAGAAATTAATAAAAAAGTATAGTAATTTTACTATTATTTTTATGCTAAATATTTAATAGATTTTAGCTCCAAAATTAATAATCCAAAATTAAATTAATTAGCTTAAGTTTAATGAGTTGATGATTTGGTTTTCCAAGTTCCTAATGAGTGTCTCATCTTGATTCGTATGCAGAATTAAAAGAGGCACAGCTAATCTGAACTTACAATTCCTACCATAATTAGTGCTCGTCGTAGCAATGAATTCTGATCAATTTCTTGCACGTTGTTAAAACACGAGTCCCGCGCGCGGCGGGCCGCCTAATTCGACGCGTGGTGCAAAAACTGGGGACATTCTGTTTTTAAAAGGGAGCTTAGAGCGCGCATCGAAGTTTGTTAACGAGAATAACTATGCCGGACTAAACTATGAAGACGAAGGCGTTGTTGTACATCGCGAAAGTTTCGCGAAGAAACCGACCGCGCTCCTAGTCATTCTTCTCTGAAATTCTCGTTAAAAAGTTTTCCAAACCTCCCACTCGCGCCCTCGTCGGCCGGCTGATATTCCAATTTCGCCGCCGCGCATCCACCTACCCTCCTTTTTTTCTCTCCTCCACCCCCGCCCCGGTTCGAGATGATCCGCATAACAGCGTGATTTACGAGGGGTCGTGTACACGCGTCCCGATCGAGTTATCGATGCGTCTCGCCTCTGGTTCGACTCCCAAAGGTTTCATCCGTAACTGTTTGCGACGATAAAATAGTATAATTTGCGTCCAAACAATGGAAATGGACTTAAACTTTCGGACGATAAAGAAGAGAGGGGAAAAAAGTTCCATCCCCTGACTCTGTCCCCGATAAAGATTGGAATGTTAAATTCAGAGCCGCAGCCAGTGCCTCCAAATACAGTTTTAATAACAAGAACTGTTCTCTTGTGAAACGAAACACTGACGTGTACTTATGGATAATACAAAAAATGCTTCAAATAAAAGTTGTTTTCCTTCTAACTTCGATATTTAACGAGTTAAGTATGATTATTTGGCATTTTATAGATCTTGAGAAAATCCGGCCGTCCCACCGTCGAAATGGCGAACTTTTGACTAAAAATTTCGTTTTTCCTTAATAACTCCTAAACTGTTGGTCCTACGGGAAAATTGCATAGAACCTTTCTTGTAGAGGACGACGAGATCTACAATTTCCGTGTAAAAGTTCCTCGATAGTATCAATAGTTTACGAGTAATTTGCAAAAAACTGTTTTTTCGTTTTTCGTCCATAACTTTTTAAATATTAATGCTAGCGAAAAACTTTTATATGGAAATTGTAGATCTCGTCGTCCTCTACAAAATGGNCGTCTGATTTCTTTTTAAAAAATGCGTTTCTAAAGTGCATAAACTTTTGGGATTGACTGTATAGCCAATACATCCTTAAGCTGTAAACGAATATTGCTTGGTTGTATTTCAGCGTAGGTGCGCGTGTCTTTTATTAGGCACAGTCAGAGAGATTGAAAGCACTAAAACGGTGCGTTTTCGATATAGTTGAACGTTACCTCGTTAACAAGAGATAGCTATTGTTCCGTTGCATTAAACCACGCTCGCCTGTCTGCGTTGTCGATCGATCTTTCTTTCGTTTCGGCGGTTACCGTTGTATTCGGTAATTTCACGCCCACGTGAAAGTGCAAGCCGATCCGGAATTTCGGTCCCGGGGAATAAAAAAAAAAGAGAACTGCAAGTAAATCCACCTGTAAAGTTGAATGCTCGCAGAGTAGCGGGGACGGTTCGCGGGTCATAGAGCACTATGAGATCGTGTTTACAATATAATCAACGGGAGCATACACGTGATATCAGGTTTTGTTTGCAAACTGCTAAATGGATCCAGTTATCCTCGTCCGGGTTGTCAAAAGGACGCGGACGTGATTATAACACCGGTTGCGTGAAATCAAATCCGTGCCCGGTGAATCCTTTGAAGAAATTGACAAGATTTCCAGTGAAACGGTCCGTTCAATTTACCCAACACACATACATTATTTATACATCAAAATCAAAGGGGAGGGGGTTCAGTCTCGTCTGCGTATTTTTTCTTCTAGCAATTTCAGATTTCCATCTCATTATTCTTCCATCGTTCCACGGGGCTTAAAACAGGGTGCGCACACACTATTAATCATTCTAATCGCGTTTTTTTCTCCCAGCGCTGCAGTAGATTCAGACGGTCTGTCCCGGCGAGACGCGAACCATCGTCCCACGCGTCCATCGATTCGTCCCTGTCTTACCGACCAGTTCGCGGATTTCCGCCCATCTCGCGAACAGTGTGGGGGAGTATTCGCGTTGGGCCTGCGCAGCTTTGTGCCCGCTGCGTCGCTCGACGCCAGTCTGTCGGAGGTTCAAGTGACGGAAAGATCGGCTCGTCTGATCCACCGCGGAATCCTCGTCTCTCGCGTCCTCGTCCTTCCAGTGCCGCGATACTCGCGATCTACTTCGGGTGCCGGATAGCATTCGCCACCACGTGACAGGAGGATACTCTCGGAGTACGTGTGCAGTGGGTGAACAGTGTGACCAGTGCCGCGTGTGTCGTTTAACTGGGGGTCGCGCGCATCCAACCGATTTAACTTAGTCGCGTCGTACCGAGGGACCGAACCCTCTCCTCATCGCAGATTCATTGCGTCCCCTACGTCGTCGTCGTCGTTACGAGAACGCGCAAGGGCCGGGGTTTTCCAGGGAATAATTCTGCCGCGGGCAGACTGCCGGACAGAATGGAGCGGCACGCAGTGTGACGGTGTACGTTTTTCGTCGGTCCGTCACCGATCGACCGTCGACGGCTCTTGGACAATAATATTTGCCACGTCCTTCTGACTGTCGACCGACCAATCTCGCGGGAGTATGCGTGTACACATGTGCAGACGAAGACGAAGAAGAAGTAAAGAAGGAACATTGGCGAGGCAGCGGAAGGGGGCCATTTAAGAAAGTTCGGTCCGTCCAGGATAGAGAGTCTCGTGCATGTGTGTCTGTACGTGTGCGACACGGTCTCGTGGATTTCTGCAATAAAACGGCGGACGCGATTTCAGCTGCCGGCTCGCTGCTAACCCGACCCCGTAAGGATGAAGCGAACCGGTAAACATCGGAACCGTGGCTTTCTTCTTGGGATCATCAGGGCGGGAGCTTTTTACCTGTACCGCCATATCAAGCACGCTATAAAAAACGAGATCGTCTTCCTGTGAATCAGCGACAGACAGGACCGACCTCGTTCCCGAGAGCTTGATGAAACAATCAAAATACCGTCCCCGAGAGCTTAGCCCACCAAGTGGCGCGCAGCGCGGCAGTATTTATCTTTCAGAACGCTGACTCGGGGATGTCTGCGGCCGCGTGTTGACCGTTCCCGGAGAGCTGTCAGCAGGTTCTCCCCGACGAGCTGGACAAACAGCGCGGATCGTAAAAAGGGACACGGTTTGAACAGCCTCGACGAATCTCGGTGGAAAGACTCGATCGAGTCCGGGTAGAACGTCGAGCCACGAATTATGTGAAAGTGGAACGAGAACTTGAATTGGCGAACCCTTCGGGCTTCGAGTCGGACTGTCTCGGGGTTTCGAAACTTCGGGACTGATGCATCCTGGACGCGCATTCTGTCCTCGTGGCGGCGAGGCGGGCACGATCGCGCGCGCACCGGTTCCCGATGGCGGGTAGGATCTCCGGGAAATGAAATCGTCGATCGGTATCGAGTGATCGGGTTTCGAAGGTTCTACGAAGATGACGTCGTCGGTGCTTGCGCTGCTTGGGTTGATCCTGGCCACGGCCAGCGCCGAGCTCACCTCGAGGGTCGTCAGGACCAAGTACGGGGAACTGTCGGGCGTTATCATGGCCCTCGATCGGCAGCATCTCGAGGGCGTAGAGGTGTACCGTGGCGTTCCGTACGCGTCGCCGCCGACCGGATCGCTCCGTTTCATGCCGCCCGTCAGCGGCGCGTTATGGCGTGGAGTCAAGGTGGCCGACAAGTTTGGGCCCGTATGTCCGCAACGTTTGCCGGAGCTCAGCGACAAGATGCCCAAAGGGAGGGTCGAGTACCTCAGGAGGTTGCTGCCGTATCTGAGGAATCAAAGCGAGGACTGCCTCTACCTAAATATCTACGTCCCGGTTCAAGGTAAGCAACTTTTCTATCATTTTCAGGGGGTGGAAAGTATAAATCCGGTATTATTACCGAATACGCGTTTGCCATATGGCTATAATAGTACATTGTGTACCTAGGGCGCAAAATAGGGCATTCTAGCACCGGCACGAGTGTGAATTTCGCCCAAGCGAAGCGAGGGCGACAAATTCACACGAGTGACAGAATGCCCTTTGCGCCCTGGTGCACATACTATTTTTTGACACGCCGGGCGAGAAATTAATCGATAACAAAAGCCATCGAAGTTGTAATTATATCATTTTCCGTCTTTTCCGCCCTAGGGCGGGAATGTGCTATTTTGCGCCCGCTAAACATGCACGAGAAACCGAATTTCGCGCCCGGAGTGTCAAAAAATGTATTAGCAGTCGAATCAGACGTGGCTAATAAATCTCTGATTTTTATCAGTAACAATGAACATGCGTGGTCCAGTGAACAGTCCAGGGAAGACTTTAAATTCGTCAGAGTAATATACGATTCGTGCCGCGTGTAAGAAGTATGATAAAAATGGCGAATGCACGCTTGGCTGGTTCCGAACGTGTATATCTTTCAATCAAACCTTTCGTTGACCCGTGCGCCTCGAGAGACTCGCCGCGTATTCGGAAAGAATTTCTTTGTATCGCGCGCATCTGTACTTCCCTTTATTTCGCCGAGACACGCGTGGAATTCTGTGAAAAATAAATGGCTGCCATAGTTGCCAGATACGGGCTGGGAGAGACGAATGATTCACGTGTTTATCTTTCTGCAAAAACTGCGTACAAGCTTACTTTCGCGAGAGGTCTTCGTTATTTTTCGCTGGTAATTCATGTTAAACGCGTCGCCAGGAATATTCCAAACGCTGTCTCGAAAAAATCTAGTTAGGCGTGTTCAGTCTGGTGCACCTCTGTCTCTCGGTTTTTCATTCCCAACGGCGGTGTTCTTTGTGCCCGACGATTGCGAAGCCTTTTCGAACGACAGGAATGCATGTCGATTCTTCATCGGGCTTTCATCGATGCCCCGTCGTTGTAATAGGACTCCTCGATGCATTTCTGTCCGTCTAAATGGGTAGCGTGGATTAATTTCGATACAAGAAAGGAAGCGAAGAGAAAGGAGAACATGGAAACAGTTCTCCTCTTTTACAGCGATATTAGTGGTCGGCATGGAAATGAATATGCTCGTTCGATACACGCGAACGAACGTTATTGCGATTTCCCTCTGTTCTTATATGTATTCCAGATTCTCTTACGTTACATTTCCGGGAACGTTGAATATCGCTGGTCCAAGTTTACGTTCCAACTTCTCGCCTCGTAACAGCGGATTTTTATACAAAATAAAACAATTCAATATAGAAGCTGTATTCCAAATAAACATTGTAATATGCACCGTTCAACACTTTCCATAAATTTTAACATGGCGAGTATTAAATTTCTCCAGAAATTCATAAGATGTATAAAAAATAAATTTGCATGGTTGGACGTCGGTTTTTTAATTTTAAGTTCCATTGAGAATCGACCGAGTCATTTACTGATATAAAAATCAGACAGACTATTGGCGGAGGATCAGGCATAACCGCGAGCAAATCCTGTTCCTAATCCAGGCTCCGGTGGAAAAAAAAGTTGTCGCCATCGAAATCACAACCGCGATTCTAACTCGTATAACGCGGTAGTATTTCAGAATAATAACCCAGCGGCGAGCCATTGTTCCAAACAAAGAATCCATGAAAACGGCCATTAATTTGCCGATTTGAATGGGAAGTGTTATTTTACAACCGGGTGTTCGCTTCCCATAAATCGTTTTGCACCCGTGGAATTCACCTGATCACCCTGTACCCCTGCAAAGCGTCCGCCCCTCCCCCCGTG
>NW_017141270.1:143694-146568 GCF_001652005.2 Ceratina calcarata
TTCTAATATAACTATAATACATCGTTTGACTAATAATGATTCTATGTTGTCACTCCGAATTCTAATGCTGAGCATCGTATTTTATCTGTCCGAGTGAAACTGAAGAATTGTACCTAAGCAAAAAACTGTTTAATTGGATCTGGCGATAAGAACGAATCAATCTCTCGGAAATGAACAGCGGTAACAGTAATTCCGGCATTAATTAAAATTCCTTGCTGTGACAAAGGACCGCTCTAACAACGAGCAACTCTTTCCGTCGCATAAATTGGCCCTCTTACGAAAACAGAAGCAGAAAAGGAAACGAGGTTGACTGGCTGAGTCCGCCGTGTACCGAGCGACCGACTCGTGAAAGGCAGCGCGATTAATATACAAGCAGAATTAATTAGCATGGGACGCAGGACGCGGAGCACAGAGTGGGAGGGGAAGGGACGGTTGGCAGGAGGATAAAAAGAAGAACGTAAAGCGGAACGGTCGAGGGAATCGTCAGGTTTTTCTTGAAGAGAGACCGGCTTTAACGCGAGCCCCTTTAATCCGCCTCGACGTTGCCGTCGCGGCAACACATCTACCGATGGGGCGGCGGGTGGCTCGCCCGGACGAGGGGTGGTTCCGCTCACGTATTCACGTAATTTCTTGATCGGGGCAAAAGAAATTGTATTTAAATGGACCATGCAAATCCGCGGGGTCGCCGCATTACGTGCACCGAGGAATCCTGTTATGCTAATTCCCCCGGGTAACGTTTCGCGTTTCCCCAAACGACTCCTCGATCCCTATTAAACATTCCACGCGTTGTTCGATCAATTCTTAAGATTGTTTTGACTACCTCGAATACACCGCGTCGCAGCTAGTAAATACACCTCGGTCTCGTAAGAAATATTTGATAGGTTTCAACGTGTATTCTAACGGAACGGGGTCTCTATTGTACCGATCGATTAATCAATCACGTCGAACCGGTAGTTACTCGGCGAACGAGATATTTTGCTCGGACGCAAGAAACGACTGGATGGAATCCCGCAATCGGGTAACGTCGGGCTGATTCAGAGGCACAATGATCGCAGCCGCATGACGGCTGATGAGTGGCGAGATTAAGGCGCGGCGAACCTCGTAAACGGTCGTACACGCCGCGACTAATTATGAAATTTAATTAAAGCGGCCGGCCCACGTACGTGTGCGGCTCTTGAAGGTGCGCGAACCGACGCTACCATTTAGCGGTGCACTAATTCAGCCTTCATTTATCTGGCGCTTACCGTGGGAATTCGAGGGAAGAGCGAGAGAGCAACGGCGACGTCGCGTCTTCTCGCCGTTCTCTGCCTGACCGCGAACCATCGTCGAGCTTTGCATACTTTTTGGCACGTTGCTCCCCGCGGAATCGCGCTGACCTAAGAAGAACTGCCATCTCTTGATCCTGCATCGCCTAAATGCCGTGGCATTAGAATGACCGAAATTGTCATGAATTCTAATATAACTATAATACATCGTTTGACTAATAATGATTCTATGTTGTCACTCCGAATTCTAATGCTGAGCATCGTATTTTATCTGTCCGAGTGAAACTGAAGAATTGTACCTAAGCAAAAAACTGTTTAATTGGATCTGGCGATAAGAACGAATCAATCTCTCGGAAATGAACAGCGGTAACAGTAATTCCGGCATTAATTAAAATTCCTTGCTGTGACAAAGGACCGCTCTAACAACGAGCAACTCTTTCCGTCGCATAAATTGGCCCTCTTACGAAAACAGAAGCAGAAAAGGAAACGAGGTTGACTGGCTGAGTCCGCCGTGTACCGAGCGACCGACTCGTGAAAGGCAGCGCGATTAATATACAAGCAGAATTAATTAGCATGGGACGCAGGACGCGGAGCACAGAGTGGGAGGGGAAGGGACGGTTGGCAGGAGGATAAAAAGAAGAACGTAAAGCGGAACGGTCGAGGGAATCGTCAGGTTTTTCTTGAAGAGAGACCGGCTTTAACGCGAGCCCCTTTAATCCGCCTCGACGTTGCCGTCGCGGCAACACATCTACCGATGGGGCGGCGGGTGGCTCGCCCGGACGAGGGGTGGTTCCGCTCACGTATTCACGTAATTTCTTGATCGGGGCAAAAGAAATTGTATTTAAATGGACCATGCAAATCCGCGGGGTCGCCGCATTACGTGCACCGAGGAATCCTGTTATGCTAATTCCCCCGGGTAACGTTTCGCGTTTCCCCAAACGACTCCTCGATCCCTATTAAACATTCCACGCGTTGTTCGATCAATTCTTAAGATTGTTTTGACTACCTCGAATACACCGCGTCGCAGCTAGTAAATACGCTCGGTCTCGTAAGAAATATTTGATAGGTTTCAACGTGTATTCTAACGGAACGGGACTCTATTGTACCGATCGATTAATCAATCACGTCGAACCGGTAGTTACTCGGCGAACGAGATATTTTGCTCGGACGCAAGAAACGACTGGATGGAATCCCGCAATCGGGTAACGTCGGGCTGATTCAGAGGCACAATGATCGCAGCCGCATGACGGCTGATGAGTGGCGAGATTAAGGCGCGGCGAACCTCGTAAACGGTCGTACACGCCGCGACTAATTATGAAATTTAATTAAAGCGGCCGGCCCACGTACGTGTGCGGCTCTTGAAGGTGCGCGAACCGACGCTACCATTTAGCGGTGCACTAATTCAGCCTTCATTTATCTGGCGCTTACCGTGGGAATTCGAGGGAAGAGCGAGAGAGCAACGGCGACGTCGCGTCTTCTCGCCGTTCTCTGCCTGACCGCGAACCATCGTCGAGCTTTGCATACTTTTTGGCACGTTGCTCCCCGCGGAATCGCGCTGACCTAAGAAGAACTGCCATCTCTTGATCCTGCATCGCCTAAATGCCGTGGC
>NW_017141270.1:150160-163247 GCF_001652005.2 Ceratina calcarata
ATACGAAAATATTTCTATTCGCGTCGTCTCCTCCGCTTACAAGGGATGATCCTAAAATAAATCTTGTCGATGTTACCATGCGAATCACGCGAGCAGTCGAAACAACTTTACTCTGTTTCTGCGGAATTTAATTAAAATATTAATTGAATTAAAAACATTCTGTTAATAAATAAACGTTCGACAAAGTGAGAGGAATTTTTCCTTATTTAAGTAAAACAGAAATATTTTATAGAAAGGATAAAAATAATTTGATTAAGCATTCCTGTTTTCTCTTAATACACGTCGAAATTACTCGTTGATATCAATGCCTGATAAGCTGGCTGAATACCAGCCATAAAAAGGATTAAATCGTCGGTCTGTTCAATTGCTTATTTCGCGTTCTAACGTGAAACAGCAATTCTCGCTTATAACCTGTAACGCAACTCAGTACCGCGGGAGACGTCGTTAGGAGCGGTTCGAGGTTGTGTTAGATAATGCAAAGGCCGGAATAGTTATCGAACAAGTTGCTACGTTCTCTAACAATGGTCGGGAAATTAAGGAAGTTATTACTATCGTCCGCAGCGAGGTGTCTTCCCCTCCGTATAATTCCGAGACCGACTATTACGATATTAACCGATGACACTGGCCGATAAACTTCGACTCGGACATTTTGTTCATCAAAGCTTAAATCCCCTGACAATTGCAATCATTCTTGGTGGTCCCTAATAAATTTTATTTCCAAATATTCTCAGTTTACGAGGCTGAATTAATTCAGGCACGGTCATAACTGCTCGGAGGACGACAGAAGCTAAGGAATAATTGAGAGGCGTTATGAATCGCGCGAATTCTATCGGAGATACTTCCCTCAACGGGCAAGACTCTCCACGGTCCAATCGTTCGACGCGGTCTGATGAAGCTGTCAGTCGCAGATTCGGAATCGAACGGCCCGTAATAGGTTTCCCGGAGAGAACCCAGGCCCACCGGTAGAAAGAGAGTATCGAACAGATAAATATATTTCAATTGGTCGAACACCTGACTTGACCGCTTGCGGCGAGCGCCGCCGCCGCCGCCGGCCTTGCACGCGCGTAACGATCCGTTCGTACCTTTTTCAATCGGAAGTTGCGTGCGAACGAGAACTGATGGGAAAGAAATGCTTGAAAGAACTCGCCCCGTTTTTTGCGATAATTTATCAATGTTTACGTACAATCTGATTATGTAGGACGGGAAAGAAACTACTCGGGAGGGATTCAACGGACCATTAATCTCGATCGACGTAAAAACTGTGGAATCAACGGTTGAGGGATTCATCCTTGCAAATCTTTTCCATGAATGCTAGACAAACGTTGTTAGTCGACGATATTCCACTCGGCGTGGAGTTATCAACAGATTAGGCGTCGTTGCGTTTGAACCGCCACAGCGGAAAGCAGCTTATGTCAAACCTCGAGAAATTATTCCATTGCCACAGATGTATACGAATGGAACCGTCCCTTTACAAACGTCTGTGTCTCAGGTTTGACCGTCGTACAGAGATTATGAGAACAATTGAATTTTTTTATTTGCTCAAAGCGTTTCTCTTCGTATTTATGGAGAATGAATGCTATTATAATAAAATATTCCGAGCAAATTGCGTTTGACAGGGTATCAAACTGCGGGGGAGGACACTTGCAACGGGACAGAAAAGATTATGCAGTTAACGGGGGGATCTGATATTACAGAAGAGCCGGCTTACGCGGAAACGTTCGCTTGATCATGACGGAGACGTTGTTGTCGTCCCTCTAAAACGCGCGGCACGATGTAGCTGGAAAATAATAAGAGCGGCTCGAGCTTCCTCGGAAATTGATCGTAAGGAGCCAGGAAATCCGTGACGATTTATCATCGGCCAGAGATTAACGGGTCCACGCAACCATGTTGCATTCGTTACTACGAAACTGATTTATCAATGCATACTTCGAGTTCAAGCGAACGTTCACGGGGACCATGTATTATATTCAGTGAACCTGTCAGATGACAAATAACGTTTTTATTCGAGTGTGACATTTTATTTAAACGTGTCTGGAATAATTAGAAGTAAATTCTTTTCCACGTCGCAAAGTTCGCTCTGTCTGACTATGCACAGTCCTATGCTACTTAAGGATAGTATTTTATTTAAATCGGTTTGAAATAATTAGAAGTAAATTTTTTTTATATAACGAAGTTAACTGGAGGCTTGACTTTCGATTGAAACATTTTTCGCTCGGATAAAAACAATTTTTGCAATAAACAATTTTATTTATTAATTAATTATTGACGCTAGCGACAAAATTTTTATATGGAAGTTGTAGTCATNAAAAACAGTTTTTTGCAAATTACTCGTAAACTATTGATGCTAGTGGGAAACTATTATATAGAGATTGTAGATCTCGTCGACCTCTACAAAATGGTCCTACATACGCCCCCCTATGTCCATCTGTTTTGGAGTTATTGGCAAAAAACGAAATTTTGCGAAATCTGAAGGGGTAAATCTCGGAAAAATTGAAAATTTGTTTTTCATCATAATATCGACAAATGCTTGAAACAAAAGTTGTAGATGATATTATTACCTGCAATAAAGGTCGTATATAATTTTCTTCTATCTCGAATACCTCAGAATTAATTATTTCGTCCATCGTCGAGTACTCCTTAACAAGTGGAGATAAAAGGACACTGCATAGGATCTTTTTCGCATCTGACAACTATAGCTTAGTTGAGACTGTCGTTTGACGAGAAGCTGGAGTTTTTTCTAAATTGCACATATGAATTTAATCGGCTCGTTCGTTAACGAAGGTCTCTTTACGACACGTCGTGGAACGTAACACCGTGTACGTACTTACGTCGTTCGGCCCGCCCGAGGCCGCCTTCGACAAGTTTTATGATTACACGAGGCTCGCCGCGGTATCTGCGTGCCCCGGGCGCGCAATCTCCTTCGCAGCAACCACTTCGCGATTTATTACGTCGTCTCTTTTTCCTCGTTCGCGTAGCACGCGCGCGAGGAAGACGGTCTACGTAATCAGCTTCATTTTCCCGTATTCGAACCTCTGTCAATATTTGCGATAAGGAACGATGCAACAGAACTTCATTACTTATGCGATGAGAATAATTCATTTCCTCTGCTACATTTTCATTTACTATTACAACTAAAGTAAACAATTATGAATAACAGAGTAAGAAGGTTTCAGTGAGTCAATTTCAATCGAATGTTGCTTGAAACCTCAGAATCCCTTCCCTCGCCTCTTCGAATTAGACCCACAGTTGCGTCTCTTTCGCGAAATATAAAAGAGAGAGAGAGAAAGAGAGAGAAAGAGACAAAGAGCGTTCGAGTTCGGTCACAATTTTAATCCGGCTAAACTTTTTAAATTACGATCAGAACTGGTGGGGAATTCTTGCACGAGGGAAGGAAAGGGAGGTCGTATTCCTGGCTATAATGGTTCCCGCTCGCCTTAGGAGTTACCTCGGACCTCCTCGGAGCGGTCATTAAAAAAGAGACTTTCCACGGGGCAGGTAGACCGAATGGTCGAATGGAACCGCCGCGGGACAACGCGGAAATGGTGGACGCGGTGAGAAAAGCCCGTCGAGGAATTCTTTAAGGCCTATGCCCTCCCGGCTTCGTCTTCTTCCTTCGGACGTGATCCATCGCGGAATGCCGCAGCTGACGTTTTATACGGGGATTAGCGTGGCTGTGAAAATAATTGCGGCGACGTGAAACCGTGCCGCGGTTCCTCGGGGACCAGTCTGCCGTCTCGGGCTTATTTAATTATTATTTATTTATTTAACAAATTTACTGAGCTCGGACTCAGATGGCACTTTGAACAATGTTCGCATAGCCTCTTCCGCTCTGTCCGTCTCGGGCTTTCGTCTATCGAATCCGAAATCAAATTTCGTCTTTCGAAACTGAGTTCGCAATTTACAACTTCTTGCAAACTCGTTATTTTATTATTAGTCTTTCCCAGGAATTTATTATCACGTTTTAATTAATCCGAGAGTAGCTCTTTTATGGTTTCGATCGAGTTTATCGATCTCTCGTTTTCGAATCTGTGGATTCGGATTTCTCGTTTTCGATCAAGCTTATCGATTTCTCGTTTTCGAATCTGTGGATTCGGATTCGAAAACGAGAAATCGATAAACTCGATCGAAACCATAAAAGAGCTACTCTCGGATTAATTAAAACATGATAATAAATTCCTGGGATTAATAATAAAATAACGAGTTTGTAAAAACTTGTAAATTGCGAGCTCAGTTAAAAAACGAGAACAGATGAGATTGGCAATACTTCCTTTGTACCGAGGATAGTTATTAGGTGAAGGGTTAAATGAAAATTCTTGTTTCACCAGATCGAATTTCTTAACATCCTCGCGGGGAATGTTGCACGATCGGGTATGCGTTGAAAGTTAGCTGATCGCTGAAATTCCGTTGACAGCAGACCGAGGGTGACAAAGGGCTTAACGACGCAATAATTGCCGGTACGCGTGAGAGCGTAGCGGTGCTCTAAGCTGTAAGGGCTGCGGCGTGATTCAACAATAGCGCAGTTACTGCCGGAGACGACGCTCTTTCTCGTTAATCTCGCGAAACGTGCCGTGGCTTAAAAGGAAGGCAATAAAACCCGCTACCGTCGCACTCGTTACTTTCTCTCCTCTAATGAAATAACAATGACTATTATCGTCTCTTATTGCTACACGGGTGATCGATATTCTTCAGCAATCGACTTTGTTGAACTAAGAATCATACCGATTCTTCGGACTTTTTAATATCCGATGAAAATTGTACAAAATAAATATTTCCAGTCTGGACGAAATTTCGTTCACGGATAGTCGACAGCAAATATTGCGAGCGTAGCTTTTGAAAACGGAAGGAAAGCTAACGGAAGAAAAAGCCAGGAGCCGAGTGACCGCGAAGCGGATCAAACGACCGCCGATTAATCTTGCATGGGGCCTGTCAGGGGACGGTAAAACAAGACAACAATGTCGCAGCCCATACGCCGTGGCTGCTTAATGCCCGATCCCACGGGAATAGTGCAACTGCACCGCATTCGGACTCGTCCTTTGTCCACTTGCCCGAAGGGACGTGACCACCGCCTCGAATTGCAGGATTCTTACCTAAAGCTATTTTATCCCTCTTATTTACCTTCTCTTAATTCCCTTTAATTGCGGGTCGAGGCACATAGAACGGCAGCTCCTCGATTCTCGACGGTGGCTAAACTGAAATTAATTAAAAAAAATTCAAGACAATCGATTTCACAGATGCAATTCATTCGATCGATTTTTCTTTGTCATATTTTCATCATTTCGTTATTTATTAACGAGAATCGCATCAAGCGTTCCCTTGGCGCTGCAGACGAGTTTTCCGGTTTTATTACATTATTTAGCCTAAATTACCGAAGGAACTCCATGGGATTACATCGTGTGTTTGATGTTCGGCGAAGCGCGCGACGATGATCGTGGCAGCGCGTTCCAGCAGTGAGCCTCGGCGAGCAAGGAAACTTTGCAAAAAGCTATTTTGCTTGAAGCACAACGACGAGCCGAGCCGAGAGTGGCTGTAACGTTAAGTAGCTGCTGGGGCTCCCGTAACTAGCGAGCAGAGAGCCGCCCATCCTGTTCCCAATTGTTTTCTTTCGCTTTAGCTCATCCTCCCTCCCTTCGGCTATTTGTTGCCTCTTTAATATTTTTTTTATGGATACGCTCCTACGTTCGACCACGTTAATGTTGACGAGATAAAAAATCTCGAGACGAGGCAAGCTTTGATCATGTCTTAAACGTTATTTATTCTCAATCGTTAAGACGTGAACGGAAAATTTTGTATAAATAAATATGCGAGACTAGGGGTTGATTTTAATTGACGGACGAAAGATTTTTATTGTCCCGGGCTTTTGTAAAGTGTGCCAGGCGTTAAGTTCGAAGACGTCGTTATGAAGAATCGACGACTGGTACTGGTGGGTAACAATGGGTCGGTATAATTCGTCGAGTATTTCATTCACAGGGAAAAATGGTCGGAACTTTTCTTCGCCGGTCATCGCCCGAGGCGGTGATTCCCACTTAATCCATCGATCGCGATTTCATCTTTATACTTTGAAAGGCGATTAGAGAGTCTGAGCTTCCACTTTCGCGACGCCTCGAGCGGATCCCGGAGCCTTGTCTTTGTTGTTGCTGCCCCAGTCTTAGCCATCGAGCAGCATCGATTTAAATAATCGCCTCTTCCCCATCCCCGGGGATCGTCTCCGCGTAATCGAGAGGGGAATTCATATTAGAACCGAGCTCGACGCGCTATCGGTCACCTTAAACCGATTAACATTTCTCCGGGAAGAATATTCCTCTGACAGTGTTTTATCATCATTAAGTTCGATCGAATTTGAAGACTCTGATTATCATCATTAAGTTCGATCGAATTTGAAGACTCTGATTATCATCATTAAGTTCGATCGAATTTGAAGACTCTGATTATCATTATTAAGTTCGATCGAATTTGAAGAGTCCGTCGGTTCATCGTCGATCATCGTCAGCGATCGATTACTCCTTTTGCCATGCATTAATTTCGATCCTGTTGAAACATTTACGCAAAGAACGACGGCGCGTTGACGACTCTGTTACGATAACCTCGTGAACCCAGTTTTCCCTCTTCTTTCGGAGTGGGTTTTCCGCTTTATTGAAGTGGCAATTATTCGTGCCGGAATTGAATAAATTCCTGCGGCACTGCGCGGCATGTTTCTGCGCGCGCGCGCGCGCGCCGTCACAATGGACGGCCGTTAATTCGCCGTAAATCGAATCCTCTGTCCCGGAGCCGGGGAAAAACAAACGCAGGAATTACAAAGTACCGGCGTCGCGAATTGAGCGTGATACATTAACGGAGAAAGGGTCGGGGCGGCCGTTTTGTCCGTTGTGCGCTGGTCATTGTTCCGCGAATTAACGATGCACTCGAGGGCTCTCCGCAGGGACAAGAATCGCCGGGCAAACGCGAAATTATTCGCGCAAAAGCGGCCCGCGGGCGCGTTGATTTTTCAATCGAGTCGGCCGGCGTTAGTAAAGGGGAACCGGCGATCGTTCCGGGACCGGCTCGTAATCTCGGCTGATTCCGACGTCGATCGCTTTTTATATTTTCAGATACGCGTTTCCACGCGAATTATGCAACGAGTTTGAAGTGGCTCGTTTACGAGAGGATTTAACGTCCAAATTATCATATCGATTCCTGTTCCTGCAATTTCGGATAAAAATATTGTACAACCTCGAATCGAATGAAAACTGCATCTTTGAATTTATTAAACGTCGCGCGTATTACGCGTATTAAAATTCATAGGGTTTATATAACTCTCAGCGTTCTTTTTTGATTAATCAGTTACAAGTATTTGAATTGTACCCTCCTTTTTGTGTTGAAATGTTTATTGCTTCTCCAGATATTAGGTTTTGCCGATGTATTTTTTCTTTTCTTAAAATGTGCAACTTAAAAATCTAGATGTTTATGTTAAAATGTCAGAAGTAGAAAATGTATTGTTCTATTTTGTATACTCTAATGTATAGCTAAATGAATCTCATGTGAGATTCCAAATGCTAATAAATAAAAAAAAAAAAAAAAAAAATTCATAGGGAAACAACGAGGATATAATTAGTCGAGTAATTACGTGATTCGAGGTTAGATCATTTTCTAACGAGAGTCAGACGATTCTCATTTGCATCTGGTGGGTGAAGGATGCCTGGAATAACTCAGCCCGGAGGCAGAAATAATTTTTGTCCAGCTTCGCGACGGTCAGGACGTCGCTACTGTTTTACACGCGTCCCCGGAACGTTTTAAATCCCGTCTGTGGATTCACCACCGTCCCCTGCTCGCCCTTTCATTCTTCTCGTCTCGGAGCCAGAAGAAGAATGGTCGCAAAAAGTTCCGACGTTAACTGCGTCTGACGTTGCTCTCTCGTCTCTCCTTTGTCGCGAACAACGCCCCTTGTTTCCTGGCTCCTTCGAACGCGAAGGATATAATTTTCGTGTCACCTGGACAGCCGTGCGTGGAAACGACGAAACGAAAACGAACGTGGAAATCCGATCGGTATCGTCGCGATTCGATACCCGAGTATCCGTCGCATCGCAAGAATTTAATCAATACGATGCGACGGTGGCGAAGCTTTCGAAATTTGGACCATGCGTTTAATTGCGTTTCGAGTTATTTTTCGGATCCCGTCCTAGCTTTGAAAAATGATTTCGACAGAAAGTAATTTAAATTCAGTTGCGACCAATTTCTCCCTATCCCGTTACAGCAGCTCGTGCGCCGCGCTCGCCCCGAGGCCGTCAGCGGAAATTAGATATCGTACAAATCACGCACCTCTGTTTCGCGTATTCGAAAAACCATCATCAATTTCCACGGACCTACGCAGTTTTCCAATTCGTACAAATGAAAATTCTCGATTTTTTTCAATTAGAAATTTTTTCGATGATTCACTCATGGAGGGGGGATGTGGCAAAAAATGATCGTCGCAGGAAACCACAATTATTGTATGTGTTCAATGGCCCAGTTTCGCGCGTCTTCCGGCGCACAATGGTTCCAATACGAACGTATAGCCTCTGATAACGCGACAGTGTGCTGCAATACTTAGATGGGTCGAACTGGCCTGCACATCTCCGACCGGGCGACGTAAGCCAAAAGCGTGGCGGCAGCCAACGTTCCAGCGAGAAACGAGGTCGAAATGGAAATGGAGAAACGACCACCGTAAGAACGGGAGGGGGGTACAGGATACGGTAGTATATACCCGACTCGTTACCTCGATTTTCAACGAGCTGCGCAACCGTTGCTCGTCGCGACGGAATCATTTGTTCGCTCTACCTATGATCCACCAGGTACCCGCTAATACGCGCAAACGAAATCCTGTCCCAGCTTCCTATGAAACTTCACCATTTAATGGGAATATGTATTTCACTCGAAAAGACGAAACGACCTTTGTCTTTGAATAACCCGTCAGACGCTTTACGAAAGGTGTAATTACGCTGAAGATAAACAGGTCACCTGCCGTAGGATTAGATGCATTTTCTTAAAACCGTTTATACAGGGTTGAGACAACCGTGGGTAGAAATTGTAACGCTATGCGCGATTTATATTTATTATGTAAAGATATACTGTTTTAATTTACGACTGCGTTCCACAAAAGTCTCGCAAAATTGTGTTCTGAGACTCACCGACTCAGCAACCGTGAATACGTAGACATTTCTTATTTATCGCTACACATCTAAAGCTGGAGATAGTTCGGTACTCGACAGAACTTTCATATGAGATTTCATCAAAAAAGGAGACCTCAAAGGAAGCTGCTCCTATTTCTCGACTTATTTTTATATATAGAATTATTCTGTGTGTGTCACTTCGGATATAAAATGCGAAAACACGAATTAAGAGTGTAATCTCGTGATAGAATCTATGGGATGATCCCGGACGCGGAATCCATTCACTGGTATTACTAAAGAATGTTAATTGGCCGTTCGCAGCTCCTTCGAAATTGGATTTCACTGGTCCTTGGTGCGGGACGCATTATCCGTCGCGGTGGCCAGCGAGGATAAGCGTTTTAACGGGCGAAGTTTCGGCCATTCACCAGCCAAGTGGCTTTTGTTCGTCACCGTGGCCGAATCGATAATCTATAAACGGTCAACCAACCGGCTCGCGCCCTCGACGCTGTGCTGGCCGCTTTTCGCGACACCACCGTCTCCCCGCCGCTGTCCCTCTTCCGCGCCCGGCTATCGTTTATCGTGCCACGGACGTGATGATCGATTATCTTCGTGCATAACTGTTGGAGAGTTGGCATCCGGCGAAACGTCAAAACCTGCCCTCCAGTGTCCTGGTTACGGAGCGTTATAACGTCTCCCTGACGTGTCTCCCCACGCTTTTTCCTATTCCCGTTTCGTTGCGGCGCGCGTCACAGTCGAGACGCGCCGTTACAGACGGCCGACTTTTATCAGCCGAGATTTCCGAGGGTCGTTCCGTTTCGCAAAAATATTGTTCATCGGTTTTTTATTATTCGGCGAGCCGAAGATTCGAGCGATATTAAATATTTCACTGAGAGAACAGTGGGGAAATGATTGCACGTGCCGCGAAGGGAAATGCGTGTCGCGAGTAGAATAGGTTCGGTTATGGTCAGACACCGGCGCACCGTATAACCGTTTCAATAACTTTTACGTATCTCCCGTTCCTGAATACGCGCTATGTATCGACTATGTATATATATATATATGTATATGTGTATATATATACATATTGCGACACGCGACTATTGAATGGATAAAAGTAAGGTACGCGAAAAAGTGGAGCTTGCAGTAGGAAGGTTCGTTACGAGCTTGTGCAAAGCTCTTCTATAATATATCTGTTATTCCGGAGCTGCAGAGGTCTTATCACGTGCTGTAAACGAAGTCGTTAAACCGGCTTAAGACTCGGCTAGAGACAGTCCGTTAATGTTTAATTATTACCAGAAGTGAGAATATAATTCTCGGCGGTAGAGTCGATACCGCCGCTGAAAGAACCGGTAACTTCGTTTAATTCGCTCGGCGTTGCTGAATAATTTGCGAAAATTTGTTTCTGCACGACGAACTCCTGCTTTGAACTTGGTACTTTACCACGCGACCGATAATAAACGTCGTAAGTTTCGCCCTATGACGAACAAGTCTCATTAATCACAAGTGGGAAAACTGTTGGGAACAAATAATTCGCCGTTTAACACGTCGATGATCGATCTTTTCAAACGATCGAACGACGGACCGTGTGCCGAAAATCGATCTTCTGGTTAATCTCGAAGCTACCGCGAATCGTTGTTAAATATCGCACGCGATACAATAACCACCCAGGGGACGTGGCTGCCCGATAAAAAGGCAGCGCACGACACACCACCGACGCTTCCGGTCCCCGGCCCAAGCGATTTTATCTACCGTTTCGGCCCGATTCAACGCCTAACAATGAATTATCAATTTTCCTGTCGCTGCCACCGATTACGATCGCGTCCGCTGCTCCTTTTTTCTGTTAATTATTACTCCGTCCTGAGAGTTATCACAGTTTATCATGCTTCCTAGGGGTGGCCTCGATAAACTCCAGTGACGTTTGAATGACAGTGAATATTATTGATGCGGCTCATCGTCACACCGTCCGACATTTTTATGTACTCCCTCCATATTTTAGTTTTTCAATTTTGGCCGCGTCCCGATGACAAATTAATTTCGCCCCGAGTACCTCCCGCTATTTAATAATTATCGCCGTTTGGCAACGCAACGCTTAATGAGATGGAAATTTATAATTACAACGAATGTGATGTAATCACACTTGGAACATAATTGGGCTGTGATAATACCTGAAATAATACCTAGTCGTGTTTATCGATCGAACCAATGATTGACGTAAATAAATATATATACAAATATTATCTGATGTTATGGAACGCATTACATATATTAGGATAATTTCCATCATCAATAATCATTGTAATTCATACATGACCCACGGTTTTAAAATAGTACGTCATTTTTTTAAGGTAATCCGAATTTCTGTGTGATTAGTTTGTGAAAAATTTGCCTACCGCTCGGACGAAGTTAATCCCTCGATCAATAGCGTACAAACGCGGTTCCAGTCGGTGCAAAAATTCGAGTATCCTCGCTCCATTTTCGCGCGGAGTCTTATCGGGGCGAATTTTTTCCACCGCTGCCACAATTTCTGCGAACACGGTAATAACCAGTCGTAATAACTCGGCGAATAAGCTTCTTTCCGAAGTACCGAAACGCGGCAAGCAAACAGGAGTTTAGGGAACGATTAGGTGAAGGGCCAAGTAAGGATTTGATATTTTTAGGAGATACTCGAAAGATAAGTTGTCAATAGAATTCGCGCTAATTATGGGCTCGCATTTGGACTAGAAGCTTTTCAGTTGGGCATTCCATTTTCCTCGGTTCGCTCTTAGCGTAACAAGATAACGTTGCAGAAAATTCATATCATTATCCTCCGGGAAAAAGAAGGAACGAGGTAAAAGCATAAAAGCTCGTTAAGCCACACTGCGAGTTAATTATCTCCACTTTCGACCAAGAACAGACCCTTCTCCGAATCGCGTCCTATATATATGTATACGTATATATGTATGTATGTATAGGATCGCGTTATCCGGTAAGCGGGAACCCGTAATTCGTCCGTCGATCATTAAGATGCGGACTACGGAATAAATTGTTTCGAGATTTTTAATTCGCGAGAAATAATGGCCAGTCAGATTAGAGTTAAAATACGATGTTGCGACTGTTGTTTCCGTAACGAGGCAACGCTACCCGCATCCTGCATAATCGTATATTTTTAAACGTTGCTCCCGTGCGTGCCGTTTTATACATTCCTGTGACACGCGATTCTCCTCGTTCCAAAAACGTTCGTCTCAACGTTGCTTCTATAAAAAATATAAGATCGGAGTCTCGAGTTTTTTTTTTACAATTGTCCAGACAAGGATTGTACGTTTTATTTTTATATTCGTCGTTTGGTCTCGGGTTAGTTAAATCAAAACGGTCGGAGGGTAGGAAAAAAGATTCGCCGTATTTTAACTCGGCGTGTCGCGTAGGCGCGGTAACAATCCCGAAATTTACTTTGGTCCGCATGCGGCCGGAAGGATAACGCGGATGCCCGTAGCGTTTGCGATTCACGAATTCGCGAAATCCAGCCGCGCTCTCTTTTTTTTTCTCTCTCCTCCCTCTCCCCGTGCGACCGTCGCCGTCCTCCCGCTGTTTTCCGAAAGCGAGAATTAATTTGACCGCGCATACATTTTCCCGATGAAAAGAGAGCGAAGAAATACGGGGGCTTTGTTCGAAATGATGTGTGCGTTACGTGACAAAGGGCCAAAAATATTTTCCGATGTGGAACGGCACGGAAAATAGAGAGGGAAAGAAAAACAAAGGTGTAATTGTCGCGAATGGATTGTACCGTTATTCGATAAAAATTATTTACTACCAAAGGTACGCGTCGCTTTTTGGCAAAGTAATCCATTTTAACCAGTTAAAGAATTTTGTAAAAAAACAATCAGATTTCATTGAAAGGAAACATCGATGCAGAACTATGAAAAGCTTTACAATCACGTTAATCTCGATTGAATTCCTTCAGAATTGAATTATTGATTGCATTACGAACT
>NW_017141270.1:164675-168161 GCF_001652005.2 Ceratina calcarata
TTTAGCAGTCGAAAATGATTTTTATCTGAAAAGAAATTAACGTTGATGTAAAATAAAATATCTATTATATTATTTCAAGTCGTGTCTGACTATCGCTAGTGTTACTCTACTTGCACTGTGTGTTTAGCGGCCGAAAATGATTTTTATCTGGAAAGAAATTAACATTCCGCGTGCTGAAAATTGCAATGATCGTAGACTGAGAAGCGTGTCCCAGATAAAAAAAAAGGAACTGTGGAGATAAGAGTGGTCGCGGGTCGGAGGGACATTAAAGGAGTTCATGGATTATGGATCCGATTAGCCGCAATTAGATAGGCGGTCGCTGGTAAAAAAGTTACTCGCACGGTTATCTCGCTGCAGCGAGACGATCGACGTGTTTTATCTCGTTTCCGGGGCCGGCCCTCTGATAAGAAAGTTTCCTGAAAAACTGCGAAACTTACTTTTCCCCTCTCGGCGAGAGAGGCTGTAACAAGTGGAATAAGGCGGGACCGTTCAGTGCCGCGGAACTTTTCCCTTACAAATAGCCGCCGCGCTTCATGCCAGTCGAATCGTCTCGAGGCGAGAAGTTCCTTCTTTTTTCTTGTTTTCTTTATATTTAAATAGAGGAAATGCAAACGAGACGGGGAGAGGACGCGGCCAAGTCGAATCTCCGTGAAGTGAAAATTCGAGCATCGCGATTACGTGTTTCTCGGACGCGAAATAAGGTGAGGAGAGTTTTCGAATGCAAATGACTGGGAGAAAAATAAATTGTTACCGTTCCAAGCTCCCTCGCAAGAACGTTCAACTTTTTAATGAACTTACCTGCCCTGGAACATTGTTTCCAGAATTCTTTTTATTCACATCGAGCTTTCCGACCAACTTTACACACCAAACGCTAAATAACGTGTAAGAACGTTTCTCATCTCGAGCATGAAACAAGCTTTTAACACTCCGATTACTAATTTCAGACTCACAGCTTCCTATTCGACAAACGCGTGTGTATTAAAAAAAGTAGTCCACGTACGTCGTATGGTCAGACATCATTGCCATTATACACTGAATTAGGCGTAAATATACGTCCTGAAAAGTTCATCGATATATACGAAAGGCGTAAATATACGTCATTAGAAGTCTATCGATACAAGAGACGTAAATATACGCCATCGCAGCATCCAACGCGTGTACAACGCGCCGTCCATATTGATGGATTATTCCGAAATCGCGCCGCCGTGAAAGGGTTAAAAGAATCTCTTATAGTCTTTTAGATAAGATAAAAAAAATATAATTTTATTATTTGCGAATTAAATGAGAAATGAACGAAGAATTTTCGTTCTAATTATATTTTTCACCCGGAATTGTGTAAGACACAGAATTTTGTCTTGTGCAGCTCTTCGATTCCAATAGAAGAAGCAATCTCGAGCAAAGAGGATTTACTTCGCCTGGTAGTAATTTGCCTGTAAGCTCCTCGTTCGAAGAAGCTGGTTTTGCTTAATTATCAAATAATCCTCAGGAATGCTCGAATAACAGGAAACTCCTATTTACTGGCTCGCAGCCGGTCGAACGCGTCGGCTGTTCTGAAAGATTCTTCCCCCTCGTTTCATTCGTCCCCGTTTCACCGGGCCAGGTTATCTCCCCGAGGGGCTCGGGTTCGGGAATCGTCGGCCGGGCCGTCTCTTTTTGAACGTACGGCCACTCGTTGTCGTTCCCTTAAGACTTAGCGGAAGTCGGCGCTCGGATGGATCGTAAAACCTTCGGCGACGTCGTCGTGACGCGGCGGAATTTCTGAACGGCGTGCATGTCCACAGCGATTCGAGCACTTCGTTTCGGGATTCCTGCCCCCGGAAAACGTCGCGTCTGACGCCGTCGGTATCTACCGGCGAACAGCCGATCGGCCAACGTGCGTGAAATCGTTGCGCGTAATTACGGAGAGAATTTCGGTGGCCCGAGATCCTCTCGATGATGATCAGGATTTCTCGCGTGACTCCCCTCAAACTACCGCGGGAACCGTTCCGGAAATGTTAATCGATCCTAATTCGAACGAGTCTTCCGATTCGAGCTATGAAGACAGCTGAAGAATCTTCACCGGTTAAGTAGTACAAGTCAACCATTGCTCAGACATTGAATTTTTCTTACAGATAAAGTAGAAACTTTTCAAATGTTATGTCATATGAATAAGACGTAAAAAAAAATGAAAAAGGCTGAAAAATTGTAGCAGCAGAAATGACTTTGGTACGACAATTTGATAAATGCTATTATACACTGAGTATTATTATTTATAATTAAATGTTAAACGATGTTAGTCTCAATTAAATTCCTTCAGGATCAGTGTACTTACTATACGACGAACTATAGTCTACTTTCTTGAAGTTTAAGCATTTTTGTTTCAATTCTAACGCTAATTAAAAATCCTTAGAGAACTTTGTCATATTCGTGAACGCGTGAACGATCGAAACTCTCCAAGAATGTCGCCGGCTCTCTAGTGACGGAAGTTCGTTCCGACGGTATGACGTTTCCGGATCGACTCCCGTTCGATTAAATCCGAGCGAATAGTTTTGCGCCAACGGTTCCCGGAGTCCTTGTCGAAATTTAGGGCGCAAACAGAGACTCTTGGGGAGCGTCGCTGCGATAAAGGGCCGGTTCCCGGTTTAAGTTTTGAATTTATAGAGTTACACAGTCGGCTAGAGGTCCGGGATCCGCTTCTTGGCCGAGATATTGACTTTGAAGACCGCTCCGCCTCTAATGCTACTCTGCCGTGGATTTCTCCGTTCGCCTCGCGTGTTTGACTTGTTGTCGACGCGTGAAAGGCTCGCGACAGGGACCCCGAGTAGTTCCCAACGGTGCCTTTTAAAACCAGTACGTGCACCAGCAATAAAATGTCTATATATGTGTGATCTCTCTCCTCCCTCTCCCCGTGCGACCGTCGCCGTCCTCCCGCTGTTTTCCGAAAGCGAGAATTAATTTGACCGCGCATACATTTTCCCGATGAAAAGAGAGCGAAGAAATACGGGGGCTTTGTTCGAAATGATGTGTGCGTTACGTGACAAAGGGCCAAAAATATTTTCCGATGTGGAACGGCACGGAAAATAGAGAGGGAAAGAAAAACAAAGGTGTAATTGTCGCGAATGGATTGTACCGTTATTCGATAAAAATTATTTACTACCAAAGGTACGCGTCGCTTTTTGGCAAAGTAATCCATTTTAACCAGTTAAAGAATTTTGTAAAAAAACAATCAGATTTCATTGAAAGGAAACATCGATGCAGAACTATGAAAAGCTTTACAATCACGTTAATCTCGATTGAATTCCTTCAGAATTGAATTATTGATTGCATTACGAACTATGTATTATTTTCTTCAAGTTCCAGCATTTCGCTAATTAAATACCTGCAGAGTATTTTGTTATATCTGTCGGTTATCGAAACTCTTCTCTGTAAAAAAATCCTTATTTTGCTGTCTATCCAATTAAACAGTTTTATAAAATACAGTTTTTCGATTTTAGTAAAAATGAATAT
>NW_017141270.1:169966-190309 GCF_001652005.2 Ceratina calcarata
CGAAATAAGGTGAGGAGAGTTTTCGAATGCAAATGACTGGGAGAAAAATAAATTGTTACCGTTCCAAGCTCCCTCGCAAGAACGTTCAACTTTTTAATGAACTTACCTGCCCTGGAACATTGTTTCCAGAATTCTTTTTATTCACATCGAGCTTTCCGACCAACTTTACACACCAAACGCTAAATAACGTGTAAGAACGTTTCTCATCTCGAGCATGAAACAAGCTTTTAACACTCCGATTACTAATTTCAGACTCACAGCTTCCTATTCGACAAACGCGTGTGTATTAAAAAAAGTAGTCCACGTACGTCGTATGGTCAGACATCATTGCCATTATACACTGAATTTGCGACTCCTCACTGTGTTTGCTTTCATTTCGATATACAAACAAATTGGAAACGGTAAAATCCTTAAAGGCTCACGTCTGCCGGGTAAATAAATGTATGCAAGGGTAGAGGAAGAAATACGTAGGAAGTACGAAGTCGGTATCGGTGTCGCGCGTTTTCGGTGACAGCTGCGACGGGAATTTATTTCGCTTCAAAAAGTTCCTTTCACCGTTGGTCTCGAAAGTAATGGCGCGACCCGAGTTCGGCATTTCCTGACTGGCGACGAGAGGGCAAGGGCGAGTATGGCAGGAATTGCTTGCATCCATTTCATCTTTAAATCATTTTCGCTGGATTGCTTATAATTCTGGCAGCTATAAATTTTCACCAGTGACGGTTCGGTCAACGAGAAATCGAACAGATCGCAGTTTCTCGTAAATACAATCGTGGACAGCATTTGTTATAAAAAAAAAACAGAGAACCAGCAGTATTCGATTAAATGATATTTGCTGTGTCCCGAGTCTTCTATTTCCGATCGCCGTGAGAAAAACGTTGAGTGCTTTCGAGAGTGCGACTCGAAACAGGGCGAAACAAATCCTGCCGAGGCAAATAGACGCATCTGAGCTTTTTCCCATGTGTTCGCGGGTTAATACGCATGCATCGAAGATGGCAGGGAAGTTTTTCTTCCGGTCGGGAGCCCACGTCAGACAGGACAGGTCGGGAGGCGCGGTGTTCCCAGAAACGCTTTACGACAGCCTTCAGCCAGGTGTGTGGGTTCGCGAGAAGAAACTCGCGAGATGGGCAACCGCAATTTCGACCGTGTCGATATCGATAAACGCTCGCATCCGGCAAAACTTCCTCCCCGTGTTATATGACCGTGCACCTCCTAGCATCCCGCGGTATTTTAGCCTCGTACACGCTCGAGTATCTCCAATTCCTCTCGGAATATTCAGTACACGCTATTTCGCAGTTACCCCTCCCGCGCACTAAAATCCTCCGAGTGTGGATCGAAACTGTTTTAAAACTTTACGACTTCTCGAAACGACGACGAGGTTCGACGTTCGCTTTGACGAAATTGCAAACCTCTAACGGGAAGTAACGAAGGAAAAATGAATGCTAATAAAGTGATCAATCATTTATTAAGGTCAGCCGTCGGTGAACGGGCCGTTGTAAAACAGGAAGTTTTCCCCGTGGCGAACGGTTTGATAAAGGGATACGCGGATTGGAGTTATTCGAGGAATTAACCGGCGGTCAGACAGCCACAGGGGAAAAAATATTTTCCAGCTTCCTGCCCTTTCTCCATCGTTAATGTATTCTGATTCAGAGCGGAACAACGACGCCAACGACGACGGTTGTTTACGTGCGGCCGTTGCGCATATGCGTGGGCGAGCGCATTGGAATTATGCGCCATTTTAAAAGCGGCCGCCTTTAATTCGCTGCATACTTAATCGACGGACCAACGGACGGTGGGCGGGTTTCTCGTTCGTATGGAAAATAGTTATACGAATATCCCGGGAGTAATTTGCGCATCGATCAACAGCTCCGAGGCAATGCGCGTGACGTCCATGTCAGTATCCATAATTAATTTCCCGGTAATCGATGTTCGGCTAATTAAAATATATGTGCCGGATGCTCCCTGTAATCTTATTTCGTCGATCCGACCCCGATCAGTTCCGTAAACGATTACCCTCGCGAAATTTACGATGTATAAATGCACATTCGAACATTGTTACGTTTTTTACATCTCTATTTTTTTGTATTTTATAGCAAATGTCCAAATTTCCACGATTTCCACTCACTGGCTTTTTTTTCTAGAATTTTAACCCTTTCACTACGAAAGGCGTAAATATACGTCCTGAAAAGTTCATCGATATATACGAAAGGCGTAAATATACGTCATTAGAAGTCTATCGATACAAGAGACGTAAATATACGCCATCGCAGCATCCAACGCGTGTACAACGCGCCGTCCATATTGATGGATTATTCCGAAATCGCGCCGCCGTGAAAGGGTTAAAAGAATCTCTTATAGTCTTTTAGATAAGATAAAAAAAATATAATTTTATTATTTGCGAATTAAATGAGAAATGAACGAAGAATTTTCGTTCTAATTATATTTTTCACCCGGAATTGTGTAAGACACAGAATTTTGTCTTGTGCAGCTCTTCGATTCCAATAGAAGAAGCAATCTCGAGCAAAGAGGATTTACTTCGCCTGGTAGTAATTTGCCTGTAAGCTCCTCGTTCGAAGAAGCTGGTTTTGCTTAATTATCAAATAATCCTCAGGAATGCTCGAATAACAGGAAACTCCTATTTACTGGCTCGCAGCCGGTCGAACGCGTCGGCTGTTCTGAAAGATTCTTCCCCCTCGTTTCATTCGTCCCCGTTTCACCGGGCCAGGTTATCTCCCCGAGGGGCTCGGGTTCGGGAATCGTCGGCCGGGCCGTCTCTTTTTGAACGTACGGCCACTCGTTGTCGTTCCCTTAAGACTTAGCGGAAGTCGGCGCTCGGATGGATCGTAAAACCTTCGGCGACGTCGTCGTGACGCGGCGGAATTTCTGAACGGCGTGCATGTCCACAGCGATTCGAGCACTTCGTTTCGGGATTCCTGCCCCCGGAAAACGTCGCGTCTGACGCCGTCGGTATCTACCGGCGAACAGCCGATCGGCCAACGTGCGTGAAATCGTTGCGCGTAATTACGGAGAGAATTTCGGTGGCCCGAGATCCTCTCGATGATGATCAGGATTTCTCGCGTGACTCCCCTCAAACTACCGCGGGAACCGTTCCGGAAATGTTAATCGATCCTAATTCGAACGAGTCTTCCGATTCGAGCTATGAAGACAGCTGAAGAATCTTCACCGGTTAAGTAGTACAAGTCAACCATTGCTCAGACATTGAATTTTTCTTACAGATAAAGTAGAAACTTTTCAAATGTTATGTCATATGAATAAGACGTAAAAAAAAATGAAAAAGGCTGAAAAATTGTAGCAGCAGAAATGACTTTGGTACGACAATTTGATAAATGCTATTATACACTGAGTATTATTATTTATAATTAATTTGCGACTTCAGAAAATGATAAAATGAAGTAGATAATTTTTCACTAATTGTCCCCGAATGCGTACGAACGTTATTATTTAAATTTAAAACGTGGATGACGAGCTCCGAGGTAGCAATTGATGATTTTATTATTTGAACTGTGGGTGAATAATTAAAATCCGCATGTTCGCGCACAATGGTTATTACCGTATTATCAAGCAGGTGGGATCGATGTTTTAAACCGGCGGATATTGCAGATTATCTCGAGCTAACTTGCTCCGGTGCCGCTTTGTCCGATCTATCCTGTTTCCCGGCGCGTTGCAACAAACAAACCGCGCCCGCGTTGCTAAGGCCCGGGATAATGCCTCGGTCCATTGTGTTCGATACTTTGCCGTTCCACGTATTCATTAGCTTCGCCAGACTTCCTGTCAAAGATTCAACTCCTCTTTGAAAACATTTGTGTTATAACATATTCATCCCAGCGCGAGAGGGAAAAGGCAATGCCGATTTACCTTTGGAAACCAGCGCGCAGCCGAACAAAACGGATGATCAAAGTCGAGGCCGATCGGTCAATACAGTTACGTACTTTTATAACAAAAAATAATATCGTTATTACAGTTTTTATCATCTATTGTCTTCGGATGGGAAAAAATTCTCCTACGAAACATTTTTCCATGAACAGTTAACAAACGCCGGAGTCTCTGGTATGCGTACACGTTGAAAATTTCAGAGAACAGCCGGGCTCCTTATTTCCCTCGCGTCCTGCCACTCCGCGTGCTCGCTCGTGTTTCATTCACAATATCTCGTATTCTTTTACGCGATTCATAAATACGTAATGTTACCTTCTGCTGCGCCAGCCCGAAAAATTTACGCGGTCAATTCTTATCCGCATGGACCGTACATTCCATCTGACCGAGGAGGGTAGAAAAAAAAACGGCGTACTGACCAGAGAAACGGTACACCCTTCCTTTATTATTCAGCGATCTAATTAGGGGTTTCTTCCATTTTATTTCCTCCACGTACAACTTTGACGAGTGTACAGTAAAAGTGAGAAATCCTTGAAGGCGTGCTGTAAAGTGGTAGTGCAGCTGGTTGAGTGATATACGAGTCCGCGTTACGAAGAATTCAACCCTCTCTCGGTCACTTATTTACTTATTTACTTATTTATTTACTTCATACTTCCGTCACGCTAGAAAATTATTTTCCTATTTAAGGGAGTTTATTTGATAATTGAATTAACGATAAGATTTCACTAAAATTTTACAAGGCCTTTCGTTTGCATATAAAGAAAATTTGTGTAAAAATTTCAAAGTTCTTCATTACTTAATTGCGAATTTTATACAAAATCTTATGGGAAAATGAATTTTCATTGATTGTATTAACGAGTATTTAAACAATTAACGATAAAACTTACTTGAAATTTTCTGTAGGATTAAACTAATATTTGAAGAATGCGTATTTTTAAAATAACCATTCTTATCACTTATCGTTAATTCAATTATCAAGTAAACTTTCTTAATTATGGTGTTCATTGTTTCAAATGTTCCCACCAAACGATTTGTTCCACGACGATGTGACTCGATAAGAAAGACGATCATTTCATCCGTTTCGGTTATTTACATGGAATATCGAATAGTAGATTTATTGGGAAATCAGATGTTTTCGACGACGTCGAGGAAATCAGGCGATCGAGACGAAAGATCAGTCGGATTAGCCCCGGGAGGGATCGGGACGTCGGAGGTGGTGGGGGATGTGAAGTAATTTTCGCGGAGTCAAAGGGAAGAGGGTTCTTAGCCTCCGGTTCTATCGGTTCTTTCAACCCGGAGCTCTTTCATTCGTAATAGAACTAGAGCAGCGATAATGGAGTTACGAAAAGAATCGCTAGGCTCCATGATAATAAAGTGTCGATTAACGTGGGAGAAATTCACGTTTTATTCCTGCCGTTCCGTTCGATAAATACGTTCTCGAAAAGCAAGAGGCAGATTTCGAATGTCCTCTCTGTTTAATGAACGATTCCGTCGCTACACAATTTTCGAGACCGGGGCTTACCGTGAGGAGACTCGAAAATGATAATTGCGAGCGTAAAACGCGGGGAGATAGCAGCGACGAATATGGGTCGGAATTGTCACTGTTGCCAATTCCATCGAACGGTCTCCGAAGTAAGTATCTCCGCCCTGGGAATAAAACGAACAGCCGTAAGAACAGTCGTTCTCGTTTAAACTCGCGTCTTGCCACGAGGCTCTTAGAATTATCAACCGAACACATGTAAATGGTAAATACTCCGTTTCGAGTATAATTTTATACCCAAGGAACGTCTCTGCTCCTTAAGCACCCATTTTCAAACGCTGCGAGATTCTCGCTAAGTGGTCGCTGCGTTTAGCACAGTTTTCACACAATGCCAAATAAAAATTAACACACTGACAATTCTGAACGATCGTTTTACATGAAATCTGCAAAAATACTCGAATATAATCTGACGACAGGTTCGCAAAATAACGTCGCATGGAATTCAACAATTGAAAATATTGTGAATTAGAATATTTCCAAAAATATTTCTCACGCGAAACGTAGTCTCGTTAACTGATTTTTACGATGGCCTTCGACGCGGGTTTTCTTGCTCGAGCTGTGCCGTCGTGAAAACTCGTAAAGTAGTCTCTGTGTTAGAGCCGCCAGCCCGTCGGCCATTCGCGGTCGTGTTCGCAACCTCGAGGTTGAACCCTAGCCGAAACGATCGTGATTCGAGTTAATGGCTGCTGACGAAGAAAGCCTAGCCGACTGATCTCCGACTGAAATATCGTTTCTCCCCCGAAACTGCGGGAACGTGCGACTGATTAATCGGCTCCTCGTCGAAATCAATGGGCCACGCGTGAACCGCGCGGAGTCGACGATCGTTTATTCCAGTATTAAGAATAAGCTGAGATATCAGCGTGATGGAATTATTTAATAGTTCGTTTGCATTACGTCGATGGAATTATAATTCGCAGAGGCAAATAAATGTTAAAGCATTAATAAAAAATTTTCTGTTAAATTCGTCGGAGCTCGAAATCGAAGTTTAACAGTAACATTGTGTATATCTAATTTTTGTGCTCGATAATCAAATTTGACAGCAGCGATGCATGCGCTGCTCGTTTCCAGAGAGAATATTCCAGTGGTTATTGGCGAATTTCGTTTGCAATAAAACCTTGAAATTCTCTAAAAGCATGTTCGCGTGCATCCTTCGTGGTCGGGCAAATCGTTTCTGGATATAATTAATCGAGAACAATGTCCGTTTGAACGAAACCACCCATTTAACATACAAGCAGTTCGATCAATCGTTTAATCGTCCA
Source organism: Ceratina calcarata (assembly GCF_001652005.2). Taxonomy (NCBI): domain Eukaryota; kingdom Metazoa; phylum Arthropoda; class Insecta; order Hymenoptera; family Apidae; genus Ceratina; species Ceratina calcarata. The sequence continues at coordinate 176,654 of NW_017141270.1, forward strand.
TTCCTAAACGACCACTTGAATGCAATGATTAAACCAATAGTTTATGCAAACGTGAATTCTTGTACAAATACATGCAAAAATAAACAGACACTTAATTGCACTGTTCTTTTTTTTTTAAAAAAAAGGGGGGAAATAAGAATTCTTATACATATTTACTTGCATATATACACGGTATTTCACCTAACTTGACCACCTTAAATATATCGCTTATTTTATATGATAAAAATAAATGTCAAGTAGGGAAAATATTCTGTTTGAATTTTCTTTTCAAGATTATTTTTTCGATATTTCAAGATCATCGTATTTTTTTTAAATGGGACTGCATATTTTCACTATAACAGTCTTATAGTTTATAAAAAGATGAATCCAACGAGGTGCAATATGTTGATCTTTGGGGACGATAAATGAAGGAATTTCAATATTTACTCCCCCTGACATTTTTTCTATCATACAAAATAAGCTATATATTTAAGTTACGGTCAAGTTAGGTAAAATACTTTGTATATAAAATATATATTTTACTGGGACTCATTGGATAATCAGAGCATAGACGTTCAACAGTAATAATCACGTCCGGCGACAATTTCTCCTTATCAGTCGTCCATCGCGATAGTACGCGAATCGCGTAAGAAAGAAAGTAGGATAGTCGATGACGAACGCGACGGTGGTTCGAGTGTTCTTCTTAATTGCGCCGCACGTTGAATTTAAATTAACTGAGAGAAACGAGAGAGAGGGAGAGAGAGAGAATCATTACACACACATACCTCGATAATTTGCAGCAGCGAGATAATGATTCTCTTTCGCTTCTCACGTTTTGTTTAAATATTCCGGTCGGACGTCTAGCGGGGGAAAAAAGGAAAATTCTATTACTGGCTGATATGCATTTTCCACTCTCGCGGGCTTCCGGAAACGGAACCAGAGAGTTTCTACCCGGAGTTCTAGGATTTATAGATCATGTTCACGTTGAAAGGAAAAGGACCTTGTATGGGTGAAATTATGCCTGGTAAGTGAAACTTAAATTCTCTTTTAAATCTCTTGCTAGTACCTCGAAGCTAAGATTCCTGCATAAAAGGGAGTATTTTCCCAGATTCCGAGGATGTGTGTTAACTTCTTTTCAAAAGAGAAATTTCATTTCGCCGTGCTCATTGCGAAAAATTTATTACGGAATTCCGGACACGATACCAAGTACAAAATGTTATATTAAAAATTCATTAAATTCTATTTAATTCGATATAATCATTTATTCCTTCTGCGTTAATTCTATTAAAAGAATCTATAATTATTCTAATCCAGGGAAGATGAAAATGTATTAGAATGAAACTCAGAGCGATTAAAGCTTTTAACCTAGCCTGAAGACGCAGCGTTTCAGATTTTTTTCTGATCAAACGACTTAGGCAGCAATTAGTCCGACAATTACCGAGGGGGGGAGGTGGAGTTGCATAGGGTTTCAGTTGAAAGCTCTCGGTTACGGAGACGAAATTGCGTGCTCGTGGAACAAAGACGACTGAGAATCGTGTCCGCGTGAAAAATCTCGGATGTCGCCGGTAATCGCCGGCAACAAGCGTCTCGTGAGAGTGGCGTCGCGACGCTAATTAGTTCCGACAACGGTGGAAAAATGTCGCAATTACGTTGGACACCGGTGTTCAGACCTAAAGGAGAAGCCTCGTCCACGGGTGCCTGGCCGGTGCGGCGGTAAATTTCGAGGCCCTCGAAAAAAAAAATCCAGGCGAGCTTGCAAGCTGCGAATCTCTAAACAATAATAAAAACGACACTTGGCATCGAGGAATTTATTCACTTACTGTTTTACAATTAGAAGTATAATTGTTCAGATTATTATACAATTTATTTTATTGCAATATTATTATATATTGCTATTGCAGATTATTATAGCAATTGTTGTATGTCACATTGAACTGACATATTATTAAGAAATTTATTTGTTCAAAAGTTGTTCGTATAAACACGTAGCCGTACATAATTACAGAAATTACGTCTGACGGCAGGAATATGTTTTAAAACAGTACGATAAGAAACGAGACGCATTTAGTGGCCGTAAGTTGGAACTGGAATGAAAACGCAATTTGCTACTGCAGATGGTGAAACTGAACTGGATGGTAAAGAGGAGTAGAGGTCGGTGAATGAGTAAATCCCAAAGGAAATCGCTGCCCGGCGGAAATTAGGTTTGTCGTGTTGTAATTAAAGAAGATAAAGAGAAAAGGTTCGCTGAGAAAAAGTTTCAACAGAACCGAATTTCGTTCCTCGAGAACTTCTCCCGTAGCGCCGCTTACGCGGTAAATCGTCGGAGTTTACGCGACGCGACGTCCAAAAAGCGCGACCGCCACTCTTTTTCCACTGCCGCGGGACAAAGAACGGTACAACCCGGTGACCCTAACTTTTTCGCTAAATGGATTCTCGGTGTGGAAACCATTAACCCGTATTATCGTACGTTCCAGCGCGGAGCAGGGCGGGGAGGCAAAAAAAAAAAAAAAAAGAGAGGAAAGAAAACAGGAGCTAGAAGCGCATCTATAAATGAGTCAATTTATCGAGAAACCGGTCCCGTAGCTTTGCCATGTTGCGAGCACTTAACGTCGTTCAGCTCCCTGCTCCCTGTCTCCATTCGAACGTTAAATTGCCGTGATTGCGCTGGAAAAATCTACTAGCGGCGTTGGACAGACGGGAAATGCCCGTCGCGACACTGTCTTCCTCCAATTTTCCAATTCACCCCGGGAAATTGCGAATCCAGGCAAATTCACAAGCTCATTAACACCAATAATACACGTTCGACGTAAAAGTTTGTAATCAACCGATTGAAGGCAATAATTTCAGATGCATTATGAATTTTCTAATCAGGAAGAAGTAGAGATAAGATATAATTAGAAGAGCAGACGCTGGAACACTTAAAAAACAGAATACAAAGGAAGAGACCAGAGATGAGTAAATATTGAAAGTACGATTGTCGCACGTGCCTGAAAAGGCCAGAGACATTAAAGCACGTAGCGCATAATTGTGTGGGAGTAACGACAAAGACAGAAATATCGATGAGAGAAATCTTGAGAAGAGAAGAGAAAGGAGTGAGACAATTATTTTATATAGAACGCATATAAGTATATAGCAAATGTTCAAAGTAGAAAGGCACATTTTATTTATAAAATGAAGAGAGAGTAAGAATTTGCATCTGAAATTCTGGAAGCTAACTCGGACGTAATCCCATGTACGAAACTGGAATCGATCGAGGGTCGAAAATCCGTGTCGGGTCTCCAGGGAGCCTTGAAGAATTGATACGAAGCAGAAGCTACAAAGCTCGACGCCGCGGCCAAGGCGACCTCAAAGGATATCAGCTATCGTATCGTTGGCCATTAACGAAATTCATTTTTATCGAATTGGACGCGTACCAAGAGCGACGCCGGAGCCAGACACCGGCGTATAAACGCGTTCGGCAAACAGGACGAGGCACAGCGAACCGGAAAGGTGGACACCCGTGGATCGTTTACCGGTGCGACGCGTGATTTTCACGGTGGAAACACGGGGGCCCCGTTGCCCGATGGTCATCCAGCTTGACAACGTTTTATCGCTAATTACCGGCTGCCGACCGAGAAACTCGCGATAATTACGCGGTCAAACAATCCGAAGTATGCGAGCGCGCAAATTAGATGACACAGGACGTCAATTTATTCTCTAATACAGCGGCACCGTTATGCAATTACACGAAATTGATGATAATACCCCGGCGACGTCCGGGCCGAGCAGAGAGGCCCCGTTGTAACTTCGATCGTTAATTACGGACGCTTGTCGCGTCTACGAAACTTTCTACTGCCATTCTTCGAATCGTAGACGTAGCGAAAAGTCGAAAGAGGTGGGTCAGTGAATCGAAGGATGTCGTACGCAATTAGAAATTCGATCTGAAATGTTTGAAACGAAAGAGACCAATATTATGTTCCGTCGGAGTTGTCCGACTATTAGATGGTCAATCAGTGAGGATTAAAAATCCTCAATAGCCGCTCGAAACCTATCAAAATTCCAATTAATCCAAGCCCGGTTTCTCTATCTCGCGGCATTCATTTCGGCCGAGCTCGGGTTTCACTGAACCTACCAGGAATAGAGAAAAATTGGTGGGGTAAAAAAGAAAAAAAAAAAAAATGGAAACAGTACGGTGGATAGCAGCGAATGAAGCGAATCTATCCATCAATCAATCCCTCGGAAGTCGAATGGCAATATTCTAAGTCGTGGAAATATAACGAAACGTGTACACGGGCTTATACGTTCAACAATAAAGTCCTATTATTCGGCCGGCTATTCGGCGTGCGCGTGGTCCGTGGTTTGTGTTCAACCTCCATTGGCCGGTGGCCAAAAGATTTTTGATATTTTTTGGCAACAGTTCGTACTGCATATAACCGGCTAAAATGTTTCTCTGTCCGCCCGCCCTCTAACCATTCTGCACTGCCTCGTTCTTCCGGTTCACTCGCTCGCTCGTCCCGCTCCTTTTCGCAGTGTACCCTCTACCACCCCCCCGGTCCGTTTCTGTTCTTCCGTCCCGCTGTTGCTTGTTTCACGATTTTCCCCCTTTCTCTATGTATCTCTCTTTTTTTACTCATTTCCGTGGTCCGGTTTCCTCCGATGCGCATGACCGTTCCTTTCAGCGATCCTCCTACCGACGACAAGGGTTGTTCGCGGTTTACGTCCGTGTATAAATCTCGGGGATTAATTGTTCGCCACGGAGATACCATCTGACGCTTTTAAAACAATCTTTTTGCCCGGCCGAGTAAAGTAAGGAAACTGACGAGCCAAATAAAATCATGTTTCAACTAAATAAAAAATGGAATTTCATGTATCTTTATTAATAGTCGTGGTCCCTGTTCATGTGAATAAATTGATTTCCATCGATGGAAAACACTCCCCGTTCCAATTGTTTGCTTACGGAAATTAATGGTTGAATTAGTTGGTTTAGAAATAAACAGCCGGTGAATGGAATCGATGGAGCTCTGTGGACACGTAAATAGACGTGTTAAGGGTCCAAGTGTCAACGATTCGGTAAACAGCGTTGCGGGTAAATAATTAAAAGGATCGCGGTAAATGTCAAATTACTCGGCTGATAAAAATCAGTTAACTGACCACGATCAACTTTGCCGCAGCGGCAAACTTCTGTTTATGTAACTTCGAATCGTGACGCAACGCCTCTCCAGCTTTGTTTAATCTACGAACGAATTGTCCATGTACAATCCAATTATTTGTCATAATATTAACTCGGTAATTAAATGAGTACAGTTGTGTTTCTGCAACCACGACAACCAATTGCCAAATGTAATCAATATAATATTAGTGGAGCGAGACGTTAACCAATAATTTGTAAAAACGATCATTTATAGCCCATTTTTTTTTTGTAATTCGAATTTTATTTAGCAAACCAGAAGGAGTACGCGAATGGTAAAACGCATCATCTGATGACCAAAGGAACTTAGGCCTTAGGTAAAGAAAATTCTCCGCAATGACCCGCGTTGGCTAAGGTCACAACTCCCTCGATTCATTACTAGCAAAAATAGTAAAAAGCCAACCAAGAGAGGCAACCAATAAGCAAAAGGGGAAAGTCGACACCAAGAAGACAGTTCTTTTTTTTATTGAGTCAGCAACGATCAATAAAACGTGTAACATCACAATTTTATACATCAATCTGAATACTCAGTTTAAATAAAGTTATTCGTTTTGTTTTTTACTGAAACCTGGATTCGTAAGACTTCAATTCAGCATTCATAACCAACGGTAGCTGATTAAGTTTGTCTTCCGCATATACCAACGCGCAAGAGGATTTATGACCCTTTTTGAAATTCATCCAAATCGCGAGATATAAAACAATTAGGTTGATTTCAGTATCATTGAAACAATTTTTAATCAATCGTTTTCACACTTAATAAAATTAAATAACAAATATTTTATAATATATAATAAATAAATATTTTGCCATAAATCTTGCTAACCAAATTATTGCATATTCAATCTGATTTATAAAAATTGTTTAGGGAACAAAATGAGATATTTATGTATATAAGAATTTCATATTATTAACTGGTAACTCTTAACGAGTGGAGTTAGGGCCTTTTTTGCATCTAATATCTAATCTTCGATTGGAAGCTTTTCGCGTTTTTCGTGAAGTTCTCACCGATCGAGTTCTCGACGTCGTGATAGGTTCGTGCGGCACGTAGGCCACAGCATCTCCGTGGGTGGATTACCGTTCCGAAATTCCAGTGTTTCGCGGCATTTTCTATATTCCCGGTGGCCCGCGTCGGTATGAAGGAGGGAGAGATTGGAAATCCTTCCGCGCCAAGCCGTGGGTATTGCGAATCTGAAGAGAGGCCGCGTGACACGTGTCAAGAATACGCGGGAACCACAATCGCAGAACTAGACGATCCACCCCCTCGTATTCCTACTGTTTTCCCTCGCAATAAGAACATTTCTCGGCGAACTGAGGAATTCTTATAACACGTGAACACTGATAAACAGACTGCAGATTTTATGCATTTATGAATTCCAGGAAATATAAAAATGCATGTGCAAAAGGAGGAAACGCATTACGTCTGTGCATAATTCATCTGTGATATTAACATATTAAATTACGTATAATATTACATACATGCATTACAATTGACGTAACAAGAATTTCATTTTACCAGAGATCTGCAATGTAAATAACGGAACGAGGAGTAAAAAGTTTATTTCAGGTTCTCAAAGTTTATTTAAACGTCGTCGAGGCAGGGGAATAAACAAGTTCTTTCGGGTAGCTTTTAAGTCGTCGGACGAGGTTGGAGAAAGGCGGTGCGATTAAGAAGAAAAAATTGGCCGTCTAGGAAAGTAAACCGGGTTCCATCCTCGGTCTGCCTCTAATCCCTCGCCGAGCGTTAAATACGTCGTCGTCCCTCGGTAAGCGATCAATTCTGCTCGAGGGCTCGCGAAAATCGAAGTGGAAACGGCGCGAGGTCCGGTGTTTCGGCCGGGACGAATCGCACGCTCGATTGATAATCGATTTTCGCGTTACTCGGCGCGGCGACTGGAAACGAAAAGTGGACGCCCGGCGTGTGTTAAACGGCTCAGAAGCTTTGCTTAATAAATCCAGCCGAACAATTCCTTCGGAAAAGTTTTGCTTCTCGGAAATCCGTTTCGCCGTATCGATGGAATAGCGTTCAGATTTTTTCAAATCTGCATAATTATCCGATGAATGTAGAAATAATTCATTAGTGTACTGCGGCGCAAGTATTAGTCAATACCTAAGTTGTAAACTAATGATCTGTGATGATGCAATCTGATTAATGGTCAGGCGTGCAACTGTTGTTGAATTTAACAAACTAATTATATATCTCGTAATCGCGACCAATAAATATCGATCGCCAGCTGTGAGTCCTAACTCCGATTAATACTTAATCATCGGTGCAACTGGGATCAGTGGATTATTAATATACTAGGTTTGCTCTGAAACTATGTTTCACAGATCATTAAATTTTAGCGTTAGAAACAACCCTGCAGAATTCTTTTCACGACAACTGTCTTACAATGTACCATAAAACGACGAACTACAAACGAAAATTGAGCCAATATTAGATTTTCACAAACCAAACACCAGTTATTCAGTTAATAGAACTCAACAAGAATTAACAGATTCTGCGATGTTTCATTCGGCCGGAGAAAATTCAATAGAAGAGAGGAAAATGACGGGTGCGAAAGCGAAAGCTCGAAAACAACCGACGACGGGCGTACGACTGAAGGCTGAACGGGGGGGGGAGTCGACTCCCCGGAGGAAGCGAGATTTCGTTGACGAGAAACGAACGCAGTGGATCCGGAGGTGGCTCGGATTCGGTGTGCGGCAGGTGCATTCAGGTTTCTTCCGGGGCATCTTTTATATTGGAATTCCCGGGATTTTTCCTCGGCGAATTCTCGCGCCTGGAGTTCCAGCCGCGCGCGTCAGCCCCGTCTTCGTCGCGCCGCTGAAATTGCAGCTGCGCTGTTCTGCAAATCGAATCCGGGCAGGCCAGGTCCGACGCGACGCTTTGAGACACGAGAAAATTGAAGGGACCGATGGAAACATTTGCCAAAGTCTCTGATTTCTTTGTAGACTTTCCGGCTGATGCAGTATTTCGATTTGCGGCGGGACCCGACGGTATCTCGCGAACTCGCAGAATTTTAAACAGTTCACATTTTTTTTTCTTTTTTTTTGCTAGAATAACAGTTTGTGTGGTTGAATTATTTGCCGGACAGATTCCGCGTGCAATTTTAATGCAGACAATTTTTACGGGAGATTAAAACATTGCAATATTTAACGAACCTATTTACAACGAAATAACGTAGTTGTATAATATAAACACGCATGAACTGGCTGGTAATAAAATTAATCATTAATCACAAATGAAAATGTACGGGTGGAAATTTTGTATACTCTCGTCTGGCCGATAAATAATCTAATAAAATAGCAGGTGTAACGATATCGTTTAAGCGGAGGCACGTTTCAAGTGCGCGGTCGCAATTTCGCTTAGCTGAAGATCATTTTAATAAATTTCAGCTTCATGCAATATTCAACGAGCCTAATTGCGTTCGCGAAACGCTCCGGTTTTAGACGGGAACGAGTAATTTTGTAAGAAAAACCACGAACTACAAACATTCGAGTGGTACTCTCGATCTCATAAACGACTGTCTCAAAATCGAGAACGAACTATTGTAGAAAGAATTATTTGTACGAGGCGAACAGCCCGGGGGAGATGGTTGAAAATTTCGCGAAGAATTGTTCGTCAAAAGACATGGGGGTCAACAGTCGACTCTTTTCTTCTTTGCAAGGGAGTCGTCGACGGTCGATTGAAACGGAGGCTCCCTCAAAAGTGGGCCGCATTATGAGACTTGAACAGACGTAATCCGTTCTAACGAGCCTTTATTGCCGGTGAAAAAGAGCAACCGCTGTCCCGTTGCCGTGGTTTATACGCCGGATGTTTCAATAGGGCTCACCTTCGGGGACCGGTTTCCGGGGGGGATGGGTGGGGACAAGCATTTGTCGCGCAGGACACACAATTCCGTCGGAGCGGAGCCGTTCGTGGAAAGTGGCCGGGGATGTCTGCGTGTATCTCCACTCGTGGCTGTCGACATTGATAAGGCCTGGCCCCGAGCACGGGGTTGCACCCTATTCACCGGGGCTTACCAACGTCTACGTCCCTCATAAGTATTCCGCTCGGTGTTCACACAGAGCCGCACGATTTTCACCAGACGAAACCGTGGCCGAGGTTCATCCCCCGTTGGATCTTTAAATCGCCGTACTCCCCTGCGGTTAATAAAGGATAGATCACGTGTATTTTAATAGAGATGTCTCGTTCTAATGGACACCGAGGTGTCGTGATTTCCCACAAGACTATTATCAATACGTCGTCGTGACGTTCCCCTTCTGTAATTTATCTGGCTCACGCCTGTCTCCGTTTGCTAGTCCTCGAAATTCAGACGCGCTCGTCCGTTCTTGTTATCAGTCGAATTTCTATACAAAGAAACTGAAGGACTCCCCTCGTCGAACGACGACGACGACGACAACGTCGAGCTAAAGTAATCGAAAAAAACTTTAGACGTTTACAAGGGGGTGAGATAACTCCCTTGTCGGGGTAACGTCGTTCGCCCGGAACTTCATTAATCTGATCCGTGTTCCCTAACATGATCCAATCAGTCTCGGATGAAGTTTGGCCGACCTCGGCGCCTCGTCCCACGGTCTAATCGATGAAGAAGCGCCAAGCGAATGGTCTTAAAACGTTGATCGAGGGCCCGAAGAGAACGGTATTCGATGACTGCTACCAGGAAAATAACGAGGGATACGCCGTCGTGACAGGAGGGCGGGACGTGACGAGACAAGCCGAGGCTTACGGTCTCCAGCGCGCGTCGCTTCTAAATTTCGTCGACGGATTTCACGTGCAACTTCTCCAGGAGGGGATCCTCGCGGGATTAAGGCGAGACGGCGTTGTATCCCGGGAAATTTTCTCCACCAGTTTCGCCGGGTAAACGATGTTCTACATCGCGTTGTAACTCGATCTTTCGATGCCCGGTTATGATTATAAAGCCGGGGCGCGATACGATGCGGTTCGATCGCCAACGGGATGATAATTAACGCGACGATTTCTGCCGCGTTTAATGGTTCAACGATGCGCGCGCCGTCCTGCTAATTACTGTCGGCGGGAGTAATTGGTTTCGTTTCGGTTTCTCTGCAAAGAAGTCGTATTATTGAAAACCGACGGAGGATAGTATCCCAGTTTATTTCCGTTCCTTTAATTGAAAATACTCGATAATGGTTATATTAAAAAGGGGGAACTTGGATCCTGTGTTTGGAAGACTGCTGTTAATTCTAAATTAGATTCGTCAAAGTTTGCGTTACTGCATGAGAGTATAAAAATTATTTCTTCTTTGAGCGTTTCTTGCAGTCATACGCCTAGAACAAATAGTTTTAATTATTCATAATAATATTTTTTTTTAAATAGAAGTTAATATACACTTTGGACTATAAGAGAATGGCTAAATTTTTGAGATTTTTTTCTTTATTATAATCAGATTCACTTTCGTTGTGGGAGTATGTCAATATTTTATGCAATCGTCGATCGATCAATTTTTCTTTTGGTTTATTTTATTTGTCGTCGACGTATTGGATTTAATTCTCTCTCTGGTTTCTTTGTCGAAGCACTCGACTTTCCATTCGATTTCTTCGAGGAAGAAAGAAAGAAAGGGTTTCGATTACTTGTACAGCTTTTAATTACCGCGGTGCTCGTTTCATAAGGACCTCAATTAATTTGCCTGGCCGCCTTAAGAAGGAGACACGGTTAATTATTTAATTCCCGGGCATCGTCTCGATTTTTGTCACCGCGGTCAAGGAAACTATAACACCGTCCTGTAAGATCCGATGCAATTAGTCCCGGCAATTAAAACAGTTCCTCGCCTTTTTCACAGGTTTCCCTCGATTAAGGATGTATTGGCTATACAGTCAATCCTAAAAGTTTGTGTACCTTAGAAAAACGCATTTCCTATAATTAAAAATAGTGCATTGTTCNTAGAGGACGACGAGATCTACAATTTCCATGTAAAAGTTCTTCCCTAGCATTAATAGTTTACGAGTTATTTACGAAAAACGAAAAAACAGTTTTTTGCAAATTACTCGTAAACTATTAACGCTAGCCAAATATTTTTACATGGAAATTGTAGATCTCGTCGTCCTCTACAAAATGGCTCTAAGAACTTTCTCTTATGTCCGTCCGTTTGGGAGTTATTGCCAAAAAACGAAAATTTGGAAGAAATTGAAGGGGTACCCCTTGGAAAAATCTCGGAAAAATTGAAAAATTTTTTTTTCTCAAAATATCGAAGAATGCTTCTTACAATATGTCCAATACACTGCTTGTAAATGTTATTGAAAAATTGTGTCGAAAATTAATTTTAAACAAGAAGATATCTGGAAATTCCAAGATTTCCAAGGGAATTAATTACATTCCCAATCCGGAGAATTACAGCAGAGGAATAATAAATTTTGACGAAACCGGCGACGTGAAATTGACAAGGGGTGTAAAGCGACGAAACCCTTGAAATGAGAAAATATACGAGAGAGAACTGGGGAATGAAACACATACACGTCGAGACGTAGATCCAGCTACTATTTCCAAGGAAGTTCAACATATTAAGTCCCTCTCTGAGGCAGCTACCATTCAAGCTTCTTTCGTGACAAATGAAATTAAGACGTCGTCGTCGCCGAGCTTCGCCAATCCCGTGGAATCGTCCTCACCTCGTCTACCACCCGTCGCCGAATCTACCCCCCCGCGTTTCACACCTCGACTAACGACGCCGGTTACGCACAGACAGATCATAAATCCAATGAAAACTAATTACCAACTGATTACCAGCTGATAGCCACTTGATTGCCTCGCTGGCCGACTGCCAGTTGACTAACAACTGTTTAGCCAACTCGTATAACCGACCGTCTATATCGATTCACGGCCTCGCGGCGTGTAACAGTTGCACGATATTAATGTGGTAACGTTCCGCGTCGTCGAGTTGTTTCGAACGTTTCCAGACGCGACTTATCGCTTCTACCGACGGGATCCGAGCGGAATGCTCCATCGTTTATCAAATGGGGGAGAACTCGGCGCGAATCGTTGGGTCGGAGATTGTTTACAAAGGGCACGATCAGGAACGCGGAAGAATCTAATGAAGAAACATCCGCGGAGCGGCTCTAGTTTCAAAGTTACGACGCGTCGTAATGGATGCTGGATACGCGAGAACGAAGTTGCGGTTCGGCCTCCTCTCTACGACTTCTCCCCCCTGCCCACGCTCGATGAACTCTGCAGCCGCCTGTGCAAGAATCGAATGGCCAATTTAGCGTGTGACATGCCTTATCGCGCTGTTATCAGAGATCCGACCCCTTAAAACAGTCTTAAAAAATGCTGTATAAGAACACCTTACACTAGTGAAGACGTAGATTTATATAAAAAAAAAAAAATTGTAAATGCTAGTAGACAGAACGATCTACGATAAAAGGTTTAAGACAGCTATTAAAGAGAGTACCGAGTGACATCGTTATCTCGAAAGTGTCGCACTTTATACTGTTATCAGCTAAACAGCGATCACTTTCGGAACGACGACGTGAGAGCCCTTTATGAGGACGGCCGCGGAAATTTTACGATGTACTACTATGGCCGAACAACAGGCCTGTCCGCGTCAGCACGGCGGTAAATCGTCGGTCTGCGACACAATTTCGCAGAGCTGTTGATACGCTTACGATGAAATCTCGATAGGATTTAAAGCGCAGCGTGATTCGTGAGAAAAAAGGGTTAGCAGAGTCATTCGTTGAAACGAATAAACGCGGATAATTGCAGCAGTTTTAATCAAACTAATGCAGGAAACAAAGTCGATTCAGCCGCGAGCTGGGCACAATCGACTGCCTCGGGCGTATATCTCGAATCGAACCAGGCCAGAGCACCCGGTGTTAATCGTTCACGCGCTCGTAGGCATAACGCTGCTCGCGACAGACGATTTGTCACCGGAGTTCGCGACACTTCGTCGAGCAGCAGCGGCAGCGGCAGCTTTCGAGTCGAAAGCCGTCGGCAATCGCGAGCCGAGTTCGATAACGCGGGTCCACGGAGAGGGACGACGGGTGGTTCGGGTACGGTGGCAGCTAGCTACCCCGTTTCACCTCCTCGCGCGATCGTAAAACTCGATCGGGCCGAGTCTTATTGCAGGCGAAGATCGACGCCTCGCCTCGTGGCCGATATTATTGGAAACGGGACGAGTCCCCAGAGTTTATCGCTCTGCTTTTCCTTTTAATTTCGTTGCTCATCGACCGTCTCGTCGTTCAAGGGGCACCGCTCAAACGACGCGGCGCAGAAATTCTGGCTATCGTCGAACTGGGTTAAGTATGTTGTCGCCCAGACGTGGTTCGAGCACGTAATAAGAGCCAATGCGAGAGGCTGATTTTTTAAAAGAAAAAAGTTACCACGAGTGATCGTTGATACCTTCGGTGATGAGCAAATTCAATTTCGTCGATTTCTCAGTAAGCGTGGTGAAAAGAATGCGAATCGGAGTTGTTAATCTCGTACGAGTCCTGAGATATCTAGTTTCAATTTGAAGTTTAACAGCCTCGGAAAATATTGCTCGAAATATTATATTGAATTATTATTA
>NW_017141270.1:191471-193044 GCF_001652005.2 Ceratina calcarata
GCCTCGAAATATTATATTGAAATTTAAAATTTTGCACAGTGTCTCATTACTAAAAATTTAAATACTTGGTCGTCGTTTTGACACAGCTTTAAAAATATCGCAGAACAATTTTGTTAGAAACAAGGAATAGACTAGGAGAGTCTCAGGTTTGAAACTGTTACAACGTGGAAGATGGTTGTATTAGAATATGCGGCGGTAGAATGACCAGCTAATTCCGCAAAGTGAAACCGCGAGTATATTAGTCGTAACGAGGACGGAAATAGATTTGTAAAGCGAGTATCGTTAACACCACGGAGAAGCGTTAATAAACGTGGACGCGTGATCGCAGCCTGCCGGGTGTTCGTAGTCAGTGTTTGCGCACAGCGGCGTATTCGTTAACGCGCGATATAATTACACGGAAAATACGCATCGGTACAAACGCGATTGCGACCTCCAGTCAGCCGTCCGATGAATATTTAATGTCGCGTCATTCGCCGGCCGACGTCACAACCAGCAAATTAAGATGGATTTATTCCGGCCGTTCAACGACACCCATATCGATCAAATCAACGCAAATGTTACATCCCGCGCGTGACGTTTATAAACCGGAAGTAGCCGCGATCGGCCAGGAAACACGAAAAACGTCGACTCGAAAAGATTTCCCTCGAGCGCAGTCGGCTCCCTTTCGAACCGCAAAAGTGTGGATTAGTCAGGAAGTGTTACAACAACGTTTCAAACGCATTCGGCGAATCAGGTTACAGAAGCTTTCGCCTTGGTGGTCGTATAAGCCGGACAGAGGCTGCCCGAGGATAATGCAGTTTTACGCGCCGCGGTGTTATGGGCATTCATTAAATTTAATTCTCCTGATACATCGCGTCGACCACGCGGCCACTCGTCCGCCGCTCGTGTAATTCCACTTTGGTCGCAAACATTTGCCGAGGAAACTTTCCGAGCTTCCTTGGGGCGCGTAAAATCGTGCGAAACCCGAACCCTCTTCCTTTTCAAAGGTCTGACAGGAGCTACGCGCTCCGGGCGAGTGATAATGACGAGCCGCGCTTCGGATTGCTTCGACCTCGCGACCCTTTCGCGGCACAGAGAAATTAAAACCGGAGCCGGATTGTCACGGCATTGTGACCAAAATGCAGTCACCGGCCTGATACTCCTTTGCACTCTCGTGATAACGATAGCTCGCACGTACCGTCGGATCCGACGATTACAATATCCTGCGCGTATGCGCGCGACGTTCTTCATCGCCAGATCGCGGATATTCGCGATTTAAATATGCAGCAGGCTGTAGTACGCGAGAATATACAAATAAATGATATGCAAAAATATACGAACGGATTTTGAATTGCAGACTTTAATACTAAATTTAAGACCGGGATCGTGTATTTCAACGCGAAGTAATACCTAATGAGCTGACACTATGGCTTTCACAAATTAGCATTTCCAAAAATACAGGAAAATGATAATTATCAAGCTATTAGTATCAACTATTTATTGACGTAACGAACGTTACATGACTAGAAATTTTGGTCTATGGTAACTCGTTAAGGATGTATTGGCTATTATAGTCAATCCCAAAAGTTTATGC
>NW_017141270.1:194048-206420 GCF_001652005.2 Ceratina calcarata
CTATTTATTATTAACATTATTCTTCCGACGTCTGATTTCTTTTTAATTATAAGAAATGCGTTTTTCTAAGGTACATAAACTTTTGGGATTGATTGTGTAGCCAATACATCCTTAATGAGGAAGTATGTTACGAAACGAGTTTAATGATCGTAATTAACACAGTGACAATAACTGCAAGCGTTTCCTTTGTCATCGATCCTCTGAAACAATGGCCACGAAGGGGAACAAGCGAGAGGGTGAGAAAATTATGCTAGTGGACAAGTATAGAACGAGAGGGAAGTTGCCGAGAGAATAACTCGCAGTCAGATTGCGAAGCATGCTAAGCGACAGGACACAAAGGGCCTTTCGTCGTCTTCTTTCTCAATTCCTTGCTACTTTCCTGTCAAAGTATACTAGACAAGCTTACTATGTCTCGTGAAGCAATATTGTAGTCTTCAGCTGTCTCTGTATAAAAAATAAATGCCAGTCTTGGAACGATGCGTCGAAGGTTTAAATTATATAGGAAATCTTGTAATACTCCAATTTTGTGAAATAAAAAAAATATACGATAGTGTGTCATTAATAAAATGCACAGATGGAATAGAATGCATGTAAATAAGGAAGCTCCGGTTTGCAAAATAATGGAAGTGCTTAGCGGGTTATATACGATGTAACAAGGATGCATCGAGGGCGCTGCGGATACTAAAAAGGAACCTTTGTTTTAATGAAGATGCAGCTCCTATAATACGAGTATAATGAGCTGTCAAAATGTCGCAAAACTGAAATAAATTCGTTGCTCCAGGATTTTTTACGCGTTCAATCCCCTCGGCGAGTGCACTCGGGAAAGCTTGATCACGACGGAACGTAATATAAATGCAATGTAATTACTTCTCCTCTTTCAAAAATGTTTCGTGTAAAATAAAAGTAGCTGAGTAATTTGCATGGTGATGTTAATATCGAGACTCAAAAATTTTCCCCCTTTCGTGTTATTATACATATATGACTAGTGGAAACAGAGCTTATCCCTATTGATTGGATTGTCTACGCTAACGAATCGTTATTAAACGTGTGAGATTAATTTTTAATCATACAGGTGAAGCAGTGATAACGAGTGTTTCTCTGAACTATACGAAAATAATTCGACGTCGTGTGTAATTACTGATCCGCGCTGCAGGGATAACGATCGAGCTAGAACTTAGGTACGTTGCCTCGCGGAGATAAATCCAGAGTAACAAGAAGAAAAATCCTACATCGGAGTTTGGAACTAATCAAAAGTGCAGGTGGTGATAATAATAATAATCCCCGTTATAGAGTTACTCGATTGCTTGACAAGTTCCAAGCGAAATAATTGCGACTGTCTAAAGCAGTTCAGTACTTAACAGAGTCGTTTCAAGTAATTATCAAGTATTTGTCAGAATTTTAAATTATCCACATGACGTTTCACAGTTTTTATCATCAAGTAATTTGACATGGTCATAAATATTTCGTATAATAATTTCGTGATAATAAAATTGATACAAGTTGAATTTGATTCCGTGACTCGAATGGGACGAAACTGTGGACAGACAGTGGCCGTTAAAGTGTTTTAAAGCGTCTTGCCAGCCTCGTCAGCGCCGCCGTCAGTCTGACGTTTTTCCGCCGTCGCGGGAATAAATTCGGGAGAAGAACGAACGCCGGACATCCGTTCTTGGTAATAAACTATGGTTGCCACGGAAATATTCCCGTGCGGCCAGCCGTTGCCGGAAAACGGGGTGGCGCGAGAAATAAACAGGCCCTGGGAACAGGGTTAGTCGGCGGTCAAAAATTTCACGCCGTCGTCGTCGTTAAATTATGTCGGCCACACTTCAAACGTCCTTGTCGCGGTGACATTCATTGCCACCACTTCTTTTTTTTCCCCCTGCAGTTTTTCCCGCCCCGTTTTTCCTTTTCGTTTGTCAACGCTTCCATCCCGAGCCTACGCGAATTCCCGTTCGTTACGTCCTCGTTTTTTTTTTTTTTTTTCAAAACAGAGGAACCGTTTGATGAACGCAATTTTTGTTTTACATCCCCTATTCGAGCGCCGACAGTTTGAACGTTTATAATTTGCTTTTTCGCTCGTTCGAAACACGTACTTATCGCGGTACTTACGGTTTTTCGCGCGATACACGCGGAGAGGAGAATAAGAAAAGAACTGTGCGAACCGAGCGCCCGGGGATCAAAAGAAAGAAACTCCTCCTTGAGGAACTTGCCAGACAGTAGGTACGCCGCGTTGGTTTTGCCTCGCGGAGAAATGAAATTCTGGTAAAAAGCGTACTGCGAGAACGCTCCTCGCGTCTTGTCGCGGTTTCTTGCATCGCGCCGAGAGAACGTAACTTTCCCCGAGGAAGAAACATGGTAACCTCGGCCGCGGGACCACCTGTGTTCAAAATAAGAGTTACGAGTCTCCCGACATATCGTTTAGAAGAATTTTCGATCTGACGAAGACGCGGCGGCGATTCGCCAGATTCGCGACCTCGACCGAGCGAAACGACGTTCGAATCAACGCACGGGAGAGAATGGAATTGATTCAATAAACGACCTGGATATCGTGTAATCCCGTTACCGAACGAGGTAACGTACATTTATTAAATCGCGATATGGAACGGTAATTCCGTTTCGGTCGCGATAGTGGAATCGAAAATGCGGGCGGAGCACTCGAGGCTCGGCGCGTGTACGACTTTACTCGCGACAGGAAAACAAGTCGTTTCGAGAGCAGCAATAACCAACGCTGCCGAGGTTCTTTGTACCGTCGGGGCCATTATTGACGTTTTCCGTGCCCGCGTTCCAGTATTCAACGTTAATAGCAGGATGTTTCAACTAATATCGCCGCTTCTCTTTTGTTTCAGGTAAGAGTAAAAGGATCGAATCGAAATTGCGCCGGAACAATGTACCTTCAGTTATCCCAGGTATTTATGGAACGAATCTCGCCGACGAATCGGTTTTACCTAAAACTATCATTCGTTCCCGGAGCTCCTACTTCGGTTACGTTTGTTTCGTTCCAAACGTACAATTAATATCTCCTACGGTTTCTACCAATTCTCATTCTTATTAAATTAATTATTCAATAAACTGCAACTAAATATTTACGCTGGAATTTTTAGTCTTTCCTCAATTCTCAATTCTCAGTTCTCAATTGTTTGTTCATAACTGATGAAAATTTATGATATATTTTTAAACGTTTTATTTCATATCATGTGTCACGAATTGAGAACTGAGAAAGGACTATAAATTCGGATCGTACAGCTAAGTATTAAAAAGAAGCTGAGAATCGTTTGTTCGAGTTTTATAAAAGTTATTCAATTTAAAACAGCGTACGTGCAGTCGTGCTCCTTACGATATTTTATTTCCGTTTAAATTCCGATTCAAGATATTCCGTTTAAATTATTGTTGCGGATTTTTGCGCAGCGGTTATCGCGTGGACACTGGATGGGATCGGCAAATCATGGCAAGCCACGGTTGAATGGACGGTCAGGAAACAGCGATCATGAATATTTTAGTCTATTGCATAATGCATCGGTGCCGCGTTATTCGTCATCCAACGTTATTATTGTGGCTCGCGAAACGTATACACGCCGCGATTCGCACGCGTCGATGCGCATCCCGCGTGCATCGAAACCGGCTTTTAGAAAGAGAACGGGAGCGTTCGATCCGTATGTGTTTCGAAGCCGTTCGTCCCGCCCATAGTTTCCAAGAAGAAATACATACACGTCCGCTCTAACGCTTTCACGCTTATTGAAACTGCGGCCGTTAAGCGACGGAGCGTTGTCGTCACGGTGAATTGCGGTATCGCGGAACCAGCCAGGAATTATTTGTCAGACCCCTCCGCACCCACCCGTCCCTCTTTTCACGACTACCTGCACGAACGTCCCCTGCATAATATATTTATAGAGTCTCTTAATGCGGGGATCCTGCATTATTTATCGCTCGCATGCATTATGCGTCTCGAAACCGAACCGGATGAAAAATATCACGGAATCTCGGGACACCGTGCTACGTTCGCACGGGTGTCGCGTTCCTTCGCGTTTATTATCTACCATCCTCATTTGACAAATCTCCGGTTCCGTTGCTCGCTGCGCGAACTCAAGTGCTTCGCTCCGTCCCAAAATTACTTACACACGTGTACAAACGTGTGACAACAGCTTTTTTTATAAAATGATTTAACTGTGAACTATTTTTTTTTTTTTTTTTTTTAAATCTGCGTCTTTACAATCGTGAGAGATTCCCATTTCGCATTGTGGAGCACTCAGAGCGATCGAAACATTCATATTTGAGAACAGGTTGCGTGATCACAGGGCGAAGTCTCTTGTTATTATTTCCCCAGAGCACGACGCGCCGCTCCGTAAAGACGCGCTCGATCCACGCCCGGCGCGTAGGCCCCCGCGTATCCATTTCCCGGCTCGCCGCGGATATATTTCATCCGTGGTGCCTCACCGCTGGGGACGCGGCGAAATCGAGGAGAACGTTCCTTACGCCGGCGTGCATTTATTTTCTACCGCGGTACCGCCTAATTTTTCTTTTTTCCACCATCCCGGCTAGGGCGCGGGTCCATGGACAACCTGTTCACACCGCTCCGCTAGATTTTGCTCGCTTGGCCAGGTCGATTTTTCCTACCAAAGAATGTCCCTCGGCGACGTCGCTCGACCGTGAGAATTTAAGGGTGATACCACCCCCGTTATCGTTATTCGCTGATGACGAGAGGAACATGTTCTTGCTCCGACGACTTTCGTACTTTCGATCGTACGAAACGTTTTATGCAATTTTAAGTACACACTTTTGATTAAATATCATTTTTCATATACGTTGATAATGATTTCTGTTTTATGTAAATACGAATCGTTGCTTCTTCGTAATAATATTAACTGTGACAAGTTTTTTATGACCTTTCTTGATAATAAAAAACAAAAAGGAGCTAGAAAATTGAAGCCAACAAATGAGATTGCTCTATTAATTGATGAAGTGGTACATAAGTCGATATGCTTATTGGTAAAAGTCAAGTTCGTAGCTATATAACTCGACTGTTGCGGGAATCAGTTTCCAATACCGAGGACTCGATATTTCCACGCTTTTCCTATTCGACAGCCGATAAGTGGCTGGCCGTAGAAAATGATAGCGCAGTCAATTATTTCTTAACATCTATCTCGATCTTCGCCGACAGGCCAAATGAAGCCGCGTTGGAATCGGGGATGTTTGTTGCCACTCCGTTAGTCCACTGCTATTGTTTAAACGTCGGACGCAACACGGCTCGCTTGTATTTATCGCGGCGGCTGAGAATTCCGGGCTGTAATAAAGATTTCAGTCGCGCTGCTCTGAGTTAGCGAGTACATCGGAGAACGAATACTGTGAATATTTTCGTACATTTTCACTTTGAATATACAAAATATTATTGAATTGTTTTAGTTGTTTTAAGAAAGACGGGGCGAAATATTGATTTTGATACGTTGTCTGATTTCTGTGAAACATTTCCATCGTAGATATGCGACCCCAACTTCGCCTCCCCTTGTCCAATTGTAAAATCACGTCTCCCCTCTAGATGTGAAAGCTAAAATTATGAATACTCGTATATAAGGGTGTGACACAGGGACAAGGGTTGAACCCTTCCATTACATCAAGAATGCTTACGATTTATAGAACCCTTTCAGAGATTCGTGACAACTTTTATAAAATTTGATGAAAAATGATTTTAATTCTAAAAGTTATTTTTATAAACATTGTTTGAAATATACAAATGATCAATTATATTATTTTTCCATTAGGAGAGAACAGCGAGAGCTGGAATCCCTTGATGTACAATTAGATACGAAAACAAAGCTTTCAGCCAGTACAGGGCCTAATTAGATTTCTCTTACTTAGGGAAATTAACCAAGAGAGCGGGGCTCTTGCCACATCGTTTTCCTTAAAATCACACTTTACCAGAGGAAGCGGTGGTATAACTCGGGGGTGGATTCCGCGGAATTCCGGAATTCGCGGGGCCGAACACTCTGCAGGAGCGCACCGCGCGTATATTTCTGTGCACAGCTGCGTTCGCCAAGTACCAAGCAACCGGGCCTATAAGCTACGACAACAATATCGGCGGATTCTCCCCAAGTTTCTTTGTCGCGGGTTAATTCGTATTTCATCGGAACTACGCTTACCCGAGTTTCAATGTCGAGGAAACTGCACAGTTTCAACATACCCTTAATTGCTTCTGCGAAGACGTTCGCGCAATTAGAATTATTAGTGGATTTAGAAAATATTCATTTTTCGGGAGAATACCGGAAAATTAGTATTGATACAGAATTGCTCGATTCGCGGTCAAAAATATGTACCTGATTTATGGTTTTAATTACTCGTAATTCTAATGGAAACTCGTGCCGGTCGGTTGTGTACGCGTAAAACGCTGAAATACGCGCGGACATTTTTTGGGTTTAATTTGGAAATTTGCTAGAAGCCGCGTACAATTTTATCCTGAGCGCTGACTGCGATTAAATTTTTGATACGGCCCGGCCCAATCAGCGGCGAATATTGATGAAAATTAATAACAGGTATTAATACAGGCGAACGTTCGGTATTAATTTGCAGCCAAATCAATATACTGGTCGACTGTCTCATTACTGTGAAAAAAAAAACTGTAGCATTAAATAAATAGAAATATTAAACGCAGGGCAAATGATAATTACAAGAACCATAAAAATTAAATAAGAGAATATATTCGTACGAGTGCGTCGTATTTATACTGGAATTTGTTATTTATTTATAATTAACGTTCGTCTGTTCGATCGTATACGAAGTTATTTTTCGTCTAACAGGGAGGACGTGATATCGAGCATGAAATAATTATCACGAGATGCTCGTTTCACGAGCGAGTGGGGAAACAGTCGACACCTCCTCCGCTCACGCGCCGCTGTAATTTCACCGAAAATAATGGGAAAAAATAGCGGGGAGAGGGCGAAAAATAAAACTGCTGTGGTGATAAAAATACGATACACAGCGCAGGCTGACGCGCGGAGTTTTATCAAGCACGCGTATTTAGTCGTTTTGCTTCATTCCCGTTTGCACCACTCTGCTCATTAACCCGTGACGCGTTACAGGAATTTCGCAAATTCCACCGTGGGAAAAAGCGTAAACAGATGAGGGACGAATGTGCATTGCAAAAAAATATTCCGCAGATTTTTCAAAGGCGAAGATACGTATTCCGTTTCTGAATTCGTGTTTCATAACGAGTCCCATTTGCGCGCCGCGACTGTAAACCAAGTCGGCGACATTTTTTTCCACTCGTCAACTCGCCAACTTTTATTGACAATGCTCGCGGCAAATATTGACATTGCCTAATGATTTTTGCTGGTAACTTTCCCCGTGGCGAATATGGACGGTCTAACGGCGCTCTCGGCCTCGTGGAAAGAAAGTTCGACAAGTAATATAACGCCGGGTCGTTCGGCCGTCCGGACGGCGGCCGATTTATCTGGAAACTTGGCCCGGGCCTCCGCAGTATCCCTGCGGGTGGGAGGCTCTGGCGAACCGTTACATGCTGAATCGGGGGCTGCTGTCGGCTGCCGCTACAACTATTTCGAGGTCGCCGGTGAAATTTCCAAGAGAGAGGAGGGAGAGTGTACCGAGAGTTGAGAATGAATCGCGGCGGAGGAATTCGCGGCGCGGTTAACGGCGCAGGAAGCCACGCTTGGTTCTTCCCCGATCATCGATCTGGATCGAACTTCCTGCAAAGTCGTTTGATCACACCGTGCGTCGAGGTTCGGATCAGGCGGTTGCTCGACTCTCCCTTCGACGAGGGGAACCGCTCGGCCGTGTTCCGCTCCTCGAAAATTATAAAACGCCGAAGTAATTGAAAAAGCTAATTTCCTCGAGAGGTTCTAATTACCCGCGGAGAATGGAACTTCGCTGGTAAGCGGCTGGTCGCTCGCCGGATTCGATTCTCATCTGGTTTCCGTTCCGCGGCGCCGAAAACCGGTAATACGCGATCGTCCGGGTTGTTCGTTTTTATGAAAACCTTCCGGACGGTACGTCATTATTCGGGGGAGGGAAAGGCGTTCCGGTTGGCCGACAAATAACGCTGGAACCGCGTTACGGCACGACGTTCCTGCTCGTTCGAGTAAGACCAAGACAAATGGAGCCGGATGTCGGTCGGAAATTAAAATCTCGCGAACGAGGCTGCTTCAATTTGCTGCGAAATTGCCGCGCTTGCGTATTAACAATTCATCGAATTCGTTTCCCGGCAACAATTTCATTACTCCGTCTGGTAGAAATTAGACAGAGCTAGATTGAATTATAATTTCAGAGTAAGGGAGTGAGAAACGTCGGTCAAAGCTGTTAATTTATTTTACTTAGTATAAATACAGAAATAAATTCATACGTCGCAGGTAAACGGGTATGTAAGAGGATTGCGCTGTTGAAATTTGGGAAATATTTTACGCGAACGGTAGGACAGCGGGAAGTCAAATGATTGTTGTTC
Source organism: Ceratina calcarata (assembly GCF_001652005.2). Classification (NCBI taxonomy): domain Eukaryota; kingdom Metazoa; phylum Arthropoda; class Insecta; order Hymenoptera; family Apidae; genus Ceratina; species Ceratina calcarata. The sequence goes on from NW_017141270.1 coordinate 202,489, forward strand.
GAACGCTCGGAGTGCAGTTAAAACACGTTCCGGGGCTCGGCCAAGAGCCAGGAATTGTTGTCAATAATTGTATAAACGTAGAAGTCAGCCAGCGATGTTTAGACACGTGCAACATTAATTGCCGCACTCGTTGACATCGTTTCAGCCGCGATGTTTGCGTTCAATTTTCCTCTTTTCATCCTGCGCCCCTTCAAAATACAGAAATAAATTCATACGTCGCAGGTAAACGGGTATGTAAGAGGATTGCGCTGTTGAAATTTGGGAAATATTTTACGCGAACGGTAGGACAGCGGGAAGTCAAATGATTGTTGTTCGAACGCTCGGAGTGCAGTTAAAACACGTTCCGGGGCTCGGCCAAGAGCCAGGAATTGTTGTCAATAATTGTATAAACGTAGAAGTCAGCCAGCGATGTTTAGACACGTGCAACATTAATTGCCGCACTCGTTGACATCGTTTCAGCCGCGATGTTTGCGTTCAATTTTCCTCTTTTCATCCTGCGCCCCTTCGTTCGCCTAACTAAATGTCAACACCCACGTTTATCCGTATACCACACATGATTCGATATTTATCCCACGCTGTTTTACGCAAAATACTTGTAAACATAAGAAAAGTTGAATCCGAGTTCTGCGAGGAGCTAAGAAATTTTCTTTCATGATTCAGAGACATGATATGAATTTGTTACGAATCGATGATGGAAATAGAAATGAAAAATTGAATTCCAAGCTTGAAACAATTTTTATATTTTATTTTATTTTATTTTATTTTATTTTATTTTATTTTATTTTATTTTATTTTATTTTATTTTATTTTATTTTATTTTATTTTATTTTATTTTATTTTATTTTATTTTATTTTATTTTATTTTATTTTATTGTACAGATTCGAGGAAGAGAAAATGTAAGCTCGCCGCGAAGTAATTCGAAGATACGTGCTCACCCTTAAAGGTCGACTAAGCCCTTCCTCTCCACGAGCTATCTCCACTCACTTAATTCTCGTCTCATCTCTCTTCTGGCCTCCCAGCTCGTTCCGGTGTCCGATCTTTTCTCTGACCCTACCGACTTCCACGCTGTCATCAGTCTTCGTCCGGCCACAATCTCGACAGCCCGACCAGTTTTTACGTTCGATCGACCATCGTGAACAACGTTCGCTTTCCCGACAGATTTTCTCCGCGACATAGCCTCCCGTTACAAATGTTTCTCCACTTCTCCAATACTTTCAGTGATTCCATTTTTGCCTCCATTAAGGATTAAGCAAAACTTTCAAATAAATCAAGCTACGTTCATTTCGCCTGCCACCCTCATCCGAAAGTTTTTAATCAAATCAAATATACATTTTAATGTTCGTTCAAAATTCTGCCGCAAATCCAATTAAATTTGTGGTCATTTAATATAACTCTGTTACGAAAATATTTTCCCAATTAGACGAACCTGTTAGCTCGTCAGATTTTAACACGAGGCAATCTGAGACAGTGGAAACATCTTTCGATGGTACAATGCAAAGCTTAGAGGTTTCCCGTTCGATAGGCAACAATGAAATCTCATCAGTGCCGGTGCGAAGTAAGCACCGCAACGCGTCAAGCTCGATTTTCCTTCGAAACAGCTCCTATAATACATCGTCGCGTTCGAAACGTAATAACGTTTCTTAGTGTGCGGAGACCGTCGATAACTTTATCCAACGGCATCGAGGGCCCGGGGAATATTCGTTCGATCATACGTATTTCCCAAAGATATTCCCGGTCGCCGGGAGTGCCGCGTTCAAGGAGTTACCAAGTCGCGTTTTCACGCACGTTCACACCGGCCGGCCCTCTGCCCCCGTGCCGGGGCGCCCTTTTTCGACCGGACGCTCTATCCATTTCCGTGGTGGAATACTGAAAAGCGACGACCGGATTCAGGATTCAATGCAGTCCCCCGTTTTTGATCCGTCCCCGCGATCACAAAGCGGTCAGACGGTTTTCAGTTATCTTTCCTTAACCCACTTCGTTCACGGACCGTGCCTCACGCAAAACGATTGTCAATTATTATGAAAAATCGATCGCATAGTCGAGAGCAATTTAGATTATGCACATTTCGTCGGTGTAAATCAATTATAAGAACCACGTGCTGAAAAGGCAGTTCTCCTTAAATATGTCAAGCCTCATTTTTTCCCTCGTTCCCTCCAACCGAATTAATAATTGTGCCAGAGTATAATTATCGGTTCGCGCAAGAGAAAATGGTTAGTCTGCATTGTTCGCCTCATTGATATTTATAATAATACTCGATTGTTTGAGCCATTGGAAATTTTTCGTATTCACGTACCAGCGCTTGTTACTTAAACATCGTCCCTACGTTCGTTTTAAACGTGGAATAAATTCTGAGAAACAGGAGCTTGTAGGTGTGACGCAGTATTTTAAAAAACGACGACGTAAACAAATGCAAATTTTATTTTCACGATTGTTCCGCAGCGGCGTTTCACCGGAATTATTACACCGTGAAAGCCGATTATTAACCAAACGTGATTAACGCATCGGCAATTCGTAGCCCGTGGAAAAAAACATACAGCGTAAAAGTATATTAAACAAATGAACAGAATGTGTATTTCTCTTCTACCGTCCTCGTAATTGTTCGATTTACGTCAATGTTGATATTCCATAATCACCGCTGGAATCGAGGTAGTCCGCGGTAGGGACGTTTCTACAGATTTTAACTTGCCGTTTCTTTCAGTTGCACGCGAGCAAATTGTGCGAATTGTTCGCGCGGTACCAGAATAGAGTACAATTTAATTACGGTTCGTTCATTTCCGTTTATCGAGAACATAACTGCGGAACGGAGATTTATATAAACGGGAAACACCTCACCGGTGTAGAGGAAATTCAGGTTTTTATCCCTTCATCAGCGCAGTACGGTTTCGTGCAAAAAGAAGCCAAATAGAATTTTCAATTCAGTAGTTAAATAAAAATAGTCAACCGAAGTAGTGTAGAAGATTTTAATCCGTCTTGCCACAAAATCTAATTTTATATTAATATCTCAATTTTTTTTAAAACAATTTCGTAAAACTTTCAATTCAATTATCAGATTATTTAAATGTATTCTAAATATTGACGATTGCACTGTTTCGATTCCGATAGTGAATATGGATAATTTTCTTAAACTGAAACAGACTTTTTGCTTGTACGCACCGTTTGGGCGGTGGACTGAAATCCTATCGAGAGCGTGTTAAAACGTATAGCAAAAAAATTCCACGGATATTTTTTCCACACGGCACATGGTGAAAAAATATTTTCTCCTCTCTCCAGTAGAAAAAGCGACGCCAACGATATTTGTATGCGTATTGCATCCCGTGAAACTTTCATCGTCGTCATTTTTTTTCATATCTACTCAAAGTAACCTGGCTCATAATCGATACTCGAAACTTCTCCTTATATCCGTCTGTACGACGAGCCCATAATGTTAGGTAACCACGTTGTTGGTCGCGAGTCAATATGGGCGATGGCCGGCCGAAGTATTACTCGTAGTTATAAACTGGTTCCACTCGAAAGATCGTTCAAACGTATGGTCATTCCGCGGAGTATTCTAATCCCTGTGTATCACCTGAAAACTGGGTTACACGCTTCACAGAAAACGTACGAAGCCCTGATCCAAAGACTACCACATTTCTACGGAAATTAATCCTTAACATTACAAGTGTGCCTCTCAAGCATCTCCCAAACTACTAAATTATAATTAATATAAATATTGTAATCAAAATTATACTGAATAAAGATTGAATGATTTTTATATTATTATTTACACGTGATTGTATCATTTAAAATCTGACACTTGAAAACTTGCAAATCGAAGTATGATGAGAACAAGAGAAATTAAAAGTCAAAGGGTTAATTGAAACTGATATTAAGTTTGCAATGTTTTGTACTATAATTTCACGTTATAATTAAAACTATTCGTATCAGCATTTCG
>NW_017141270.1:206966-207621 GCF_001652005.2 Ceratina calcarata
AAATATTGACGATTGCACTGTTTCGATTCCGATAGTGAATATGGATAATTTTCTTAAACTGAAACAGACTTTTTGCTTGTACGCACCGTTTGGGCGGTGGACTGAAATCCTATCGAGAGCGTGTTAAAACGTATAGCAAAAAAATTCCACGGATATTTTTTCCACACGGCACATGGTGAAAAAATATTTTCTCCTCTCTCCAGTAGAAAAAGCGACGCCAACGATATTTGTATGCGTATTGCATCCCGTGAAACTTTCATCGTCGTCATTTTTTTTCATATCTACTCAAAGTAACCTGGCTCATAATCGATACTCGAAACTTCTCCTTATATCCGTCTGTACGACGAGCCCATAATGTTAGGTAACCACGTTGTTGGTCGCGAGTCAATATGGGCGATGGCCGGCCGAAGTATTACTCGTAGTTATATATAAACTGGTTCCACTCGAAAGATCGTTCAAACGTATGGTCATTCCGCGGAGTATTCTAATCCCTGTGTATCACCTGAAAACTGGGTTACACGCTTCACAGAAAACGTACGAAGCCCTGATCCAAAGACTACCACATTTCTACGGAAATTAATCCTTAACATTACAAGTGTGCCTCTCAAGCATCTCCCAAACTACTAAATTATAATTAATATAAATATTGTAATCA
>NW_017141270.1:208380-218113 GCF_001652005.2 Ceratina calcarata
TATAAAACTGCATAGAATAGTTGAATGAAAATGAATACGTAAAATACATTTTTGGAAACTGGTATCATAAATATTCGCATAAAAATCCGAAGTCTGTAATTAATTCTCATTATTTATTATAAATTCAGAAACGAAAATATCCTCGTGGATATTTTCGACTGAATTTCATTCCTTGCTTCACCAAAACGAGCCAATCGTCGAGTTTGACAATTCGAGCCGGAGAAAATCGCGAGCTCGGTAATAGGAAGACGTAGGAAAAAAAAGATGCACGGAGGGGATGGTACAAAACGTATGGAAGAGAGGACGGAGGGAGAGCGGACCCTCGAGGTTCACTGGCGTCACGCTTCCGTAATTGAACTACTTCCGGCCAATTATAAAAACCGCTGACTAGCGACGACTATGTTCACTGAACGAGGCCGGGTAAAAGTTGTACCCTTTACGATTCCTGCGTGATCCCAGGAAGCTTCTGCAAGCTCTTCTGTTCCTTTAGTCCGTTGGCCATCGACTCCCTCATCAAATTTCCGCTTGTGTGAATCTATCTCATTCAGCATTCAGAGTTGTCGCGAACTACTCTGAAAGATCCATTTAACGTGACACTGTCACGTTCAATGAAATTAATCTTCTAAAGATTGGATTAAAGTATTACAGAAAATAATCCTGATTCCTGTTGAATCGATCAAAACTGCTTCGAATGAATTTTACCAACTGAGTCAGTTTAATCGTTTAATTTTCTTTGAATAAACGAACAACTCGGTTTTGTACGTGAAGTTTCATTTACACGTTCTATAAAATGAAGTCGTTTCGCCAGGGACAATTCGCCTTGGAAGAATAAGCCGACGCATCAGTGACGCGTGCAGTTTCGAGTTCGTATCGTACGAAAATAATCTAGCGGTTCTGTTCGCTGACAACCCGGCTTCTCTGTTACGAAACGAGCTCAACGCTCGCGAAATTTTCTTCGCCGTGTTCTTCAGGGAACATGTAAAGTAACTGTTTTTCCCTGGCTTTAATCGGCGTTAAGTTCAATTCCGGCTTCAGTCGACTGTTCCCGAAATGATCATTGCAGAATGTTCCTGAGTACGTTCAACTTTCTACTTGGTTCTTATTAAACTGCGGACTTTTACCCAAAATAAAATATTTCAAGTGTAACTAGAAAATTCTCCTTGCTTATTAAATATAATGTGTTGAAAAATTAAATTGTGAAATTATTTAAGATTCATATAATAATTTTCTGCAGTGAATTAAATGATAATTTCAAAATGGAAAGCCACGTGTTTCTGCTTGAAGATACGTTTCGAATGAAAGAAATTTGTGTTAACATCGGGTCATCGAGTTCGAGCCGGGGAATGAAGCCAAGCTCGGATAAAAATCATGGCCGAAGCAGTGCAGTGGAGTCGTAAATATTGGAGGGTGGGTAGTGGAAAAAGCGGGGAAAGATTCATTCTCTCAGGTGGCCGCGCGGAAATAAGCGTGAAAAGGGAAACAAGGGGAGGTGTGCAGGATGGAGAACGGCGGGAGGTAGGAACAGGCGTGCAGGCGGTGCCTCGGGGTGGTTCCGCGTCCTTTCAGCGATCGTCGCGCGTGCACCACCCGGGGGATGAGTTATGTGCGGCGCGCATACCATAAATTTAATATGCCGAGTGGAAAGGCTATCTGAATTGAACCAACGCCGAGGCCTGGCCAAAGGAACCGAATTCTATTCGTTCCCGGCGTACGTACGGCGAACCCGTCGCGTGCAGGGTCCAACAGCTGATTCCGGATCGGCTAAATGCCCCTGACGATTTTTATGAATAGTTTTAAAAATATTCTCGTAAATAGAAAGACTGACGACTTATTCATAGCTGTGTCACGGATGAATTGTTTATGTTTTGCAAGGAGAGTTTTAACGAATTAGCGACAGCTACACCCCCGTCTCGAGTGTCACAGATTCCATATCAAGTTCCAAAATACAGGGAGTCGGCATCTCGGCTTTCAGGCCTCCCTTTACCGTCGAGGGGACGCGAGCGAAGGACGGCAGCTGGTACCTAAGGCTTCGCTCTCGAATGTCATCTCGGCACCCTCGTTTCTCTTTAATCTCCGTTTTGAATCGTCACATCCGATTCCCGACGATCGACGAGCAGAAATTCGACGAGCGTACGACGAACGAGAGAAAATTCCGAATCACAGATAGTTGCACGGAAATTTGAACGATCTTCCAAGACGTTCTCTCTCGCTCTGATATTTTCAATGTACCCGGTTACACTTTTCGCAAAGATTTATTGCAACAAGTGTACGCCGCGAAATTCAAGACGTCCGTCTTGGAGACGCGGACATTTCTCGGTATCTGTTTTACCCGAAATGCCTTATCTGGTCGGACACGTCGGTCGCCGGGACGCTTAAAGTGCGGAACCTTGTTGCTCGTCAAACGCTAATGCCTACACACTGGCTGTGACGATTTAATGCCGCACCAATGTGTGTTTTCGCCGAGCAAGAACCCGCCCCCGCGCCGCCGGATGCACGCGTTTTCCAGGGGATTCCACTCCCCGTAACTCCCGCGTCCCTTCTGCTGTTTTGCCATGCTGGAATCGTTTTTCTTCCACGGTAGTTGGCTCGTTTCCCTGCAGGAATTAATAGACATCCCTCGACAGTCTTTACGTAACAAGATTTCTCCGCGACCCTCCCGACATCCGGGAACGCTACCGATTCGATCTTGAACATTTCCAATATCAAATTGAAATTAGCTCCGGATACGTGTTCAATATTATCTCAAAGCGTCGAGGGAGCGAGGCCCTCGGCGAAGACTCTCGCGGTGGATTTACTTAAAAGTCGGAAATTCCTTGTTCGCCGGGTCAAAGGATAGGCGTCTCCTTTTTAACGATATCGTTAGCCCGACGCCGCTTGATCATTCCTGCTTTCAATTATCGAACCTTTTGATCTCTGGCCCGAGAGATCAGAGCGCGTTACCCTGGTCTGGTTTCCGGTGCACTTTGTTTGGCCGACGATTTACAAGGGGGAGGCACGCGGCGGGTCGCCTCGTTTAGATAACTCGAATCTGAGACGCTGCGCGAAAGCTTCTAGTTAGCGACGCCAAAGGTCTCTCTCTCTCTCCTCTGATTTCCAGTTTTTTCCTGAAAAGATTCATTGCGCTGCGACCGCGAGCGAGTTTAACCGCCAACTTGGAAGCATTTTAATTAATCCACCCGGGATTAGAATCCATTTTACGAGCCTTGAGTTCTCTCTAATCACGATTTTTATCATGAAATTTATTTTACTAAAATCCACCCTCGTGCAAGTGTGTACTTAAGGAGTTTTTCCGATTCCTTTCGTGCTTAGAATTGACCAATTTCGAGTATCCAATTGACGATCATTACAAAAATTGCTTAAATTAACAGTCGAAATTCGTAAATTATGGTTGCATAAGCTCAGCATTGCTTATTACGGAACGCATTATCATAACATTGTGCAATTATTATTTGCTATTATCATTAATTAATTTTACTGAAATTCACCAGACGTGCAATTTGTATTTGCACGAATTCTTTTACATAAGAATGTTATATAATCATGCTATACAATCTTTGCTATAAGGATAGACATAAGAGTTGAAGTTAAAGTCAGTGACTTTAAAGAGTCGCGTTAGAAATTTGTAAATTATTATTGAAAGCTCAGCATTGCTTATTACGGAACGCATTATCATAAAATTATGCGATTATTATTTGCTCTTATCATTAATTAATTTTACTGAAATTCACCAGACGTGCAAATTTGTATTTGCACGAATTCTTTTATACAAGAATGATATATAATCATGCTATAGAATCTTTGCTACAAAGATAGACCAATTTCAAGTATGAACTAGTCAGTCATAAGAGTTGAAGTTAAGGTCAATGACCTTAAAGAGCTGCGTTGGAAATTTGTAAATTATGGATGGGAGCTCATTAGGAAGCTCGGTATTGTTCGTTACAGAGCCAGCGCATTATCATAACAGTGTGCTATTATTATTTGCCGATTATGAACCCTTGCACGCGGGCAGCTTATTGCACGATTGGGGCAAGTAACCCTATTGGGGGCTTGAATTGCTGGGTAATACGGATATTAATCGATTGCGTTTAGTTCGTGTTCATGATCACGTTAACAGCCACTAATAATACCGTTGCCTCTTGTGACATTTGCTGTGTTTCTTGCCTCCGTTTACCTTCCAATAACCCTTTGGCTACGTCACGCACATATTACGATCATTGTTATGCACGATCCAACGAAAATCTCGTGTTCCTCCGTTAACAACGTCCATTGTAAACAGTATATTCCTATTAGACATGCTAAAAATCCGATTCAATTTTAGATCGGAAATAACGTCGATAATTAGATTCTGTGAAAAACAATTAGCCACCCTTTCGCCTCTGATTGCTCGAGTACTATCGCCAATTAAACCTCCTTAGACCTCGAATCTGCCGTTTCCAATGGACCAGCATCAAACAATCTCGCAGTCAAGCTGCCCGTTAGAGGTCGAATAAACCCGTAGCTGTTTTCTCGTATTTCTCTTTCGCCGGGCCGAGAGGTTTCTCCGTCTAAATTACCACGAAAGGGGGTAATTCAATGACCTGGGAGAGACAGGCGTTGTCCGTCTCGCGCGGAGTGTAAATCATGGGAGAGGAAAACAGTTGGTTGTATTTAATCTGTGAAACAATCGTTTGAAAAATTTCGTAATGAGATTAAAACGAATTTTCACTCGTAAAGGAAATTACATTCGCGATACGAACATCCCATTATTGTTCGGCTGTTTGAACGAACGATTTATAAAAATTAACATAGTAATAAATCTGTCCTGGTTACCAGAATATTTAAAATTTCTTTAGAGGTGGATTCGCAATTTCTCAATTATCTGTTAATCAATCGCCGGGGAAATACTTATTAATTAATTTCATTGATTATTTCCACCACTCCTGTAATTATAATGAAAAGAATGTTTCAAAAATACAGAGACCATTGATTACAAAATTTAATGCGCATCTAAATGAACGCTAATTTCCCATTTTCCTATATTCCCCGCCGGTTTATCGGGTACGAATCAATTTTACACGGCGAAATCATTACAAACGGCCAGATTTGTTTTAAGGAACATCATCAATTTCCCAGAAACGTGAATCTGCTGTGCGTGAATACGAACAGACTTTATATCCGTTGATTATAAATCAGTGTTTGGAAATTTTCAATTAACATTTTGTGATTACAGATTTTAATCCGAATTGATTGAAACCTTAAATTATTATCAAATCCTTGATTGATCCACGAGTTTCGTATTCAAATTCACAATCACGCGAAAATTGTTTAAAGAACTCTCGTAATTGGTTAATTTTTACACGACTTGTGTCTAACGGTTCGACTGACTCCTGCAGGCGCGAGGTCATTAGGTATCCAGCCACGCAAATCTCCAGACTCGGCCGTAACCGTGATAATAACAATAATAGTTGACTGGGCCATTAGGAACTGTGTATTAACCGGGTCCGGCGCGTGTAATCCGAAATCGCGACCGTTTGCGTACTTGCACGTCAGAAGGGGTTGTATGAAATTGCCTCGCCCCAAGGGGGTGGAAATCGAACCGTGGCTGAACCGATAATGCATTCCATTTACCGTACAGTAAACTAATTAACAGCGGTTGCAATATTTTTCTGACTCGAACGAAACTCCAAAGCAAAATTAAGAAGTGACATTAAAAGTACACTTTATGTATGTATAAAATATAAGAATTTATGTAATCAGCAAGAATTATTTTTCAAGGATAAAATAAATGTTTCTATTTTATTTTTCGAATCGACGACGTTTGATTAAGCGAAGTTTATTCATTTGATAATAAATACAAGAGTTAATCTATGTATTTCGGATGGGAGAATTTGTGGCAGTGACCAGAAGGCAGTTGCACGCGGGGCACAATTCCGTCGTACGGGTACCACCGGCATTCCCGTGCAAATTGCTCCCGAAATGTAAGTAATTACCGGAAGCAGTGAATGTCGTTTCTGGCCTCGGCGCGATCATCGAAATCACGCGAATTAGCAACGCAATCAAATTAATATCGAAGGTCGCTGATGGTAGGGGAGGACGAAATTGAATTATCGAATGACGCCGAGCACTTGACTAAATTGTTCGTTTTCTACCGGTGGAGCCGCCGCGTGCGTGTCGCGCGAAATTATTAATTCGTTCCCCGTCCGATCGAGATTCCAATCCACGGGTAAATTGTGCGGACTAGAAATTTGGCAGCTGATATACAACCGCGTTACGCCCGCCGGACAACAATTCGGTTCGTTCCGAATTTCTCTGATCAGATGATAAACTGTGATAGCTGTTATCTTCTAGTTTATTCATATGGAAAAATCATCTCCGCAACGTGACTGTTTTTGTCATTAGTTTTCTAGTTCAACCATGCGATGGGAAATCAGTGCATATTTTTCGTTTCGTCAATATTACGTTTAACTTTAATTACAGACATTTATTATTTGTATTAAATGTAAAAATATTATTGATTATTCATAATTCGCGAATTGAGAATTTCTTAAATTATTACTCGCTACGAGAAAGGATATGAATACAAATGGAGGATTTGAGCCTCTGAACTATTTTCTAACGTTTATCGAATTCCGTTGATCTCGCATAATTTCCTTCTCCTAGAGAAGCGATCGGATTTTCGAAAAAGTAGAAGCATGCCAGCTCCTCGGCTCCATGTTCGTTCCATTATGTAAAAATATGATAATTAGCAGCTGACACGAAGTAGCCGGCTAGATAAACGTCCTACTTATCCGAAAACCCTTGCGCTATAATTTATTTCGAAGACTATCGTCTTCGGTCCTCCACGTTCTGTAAGTGTCCCACTCACCGATCCTTCTTGTCTTCTCGTTCATTGTTCCAAATGTATGGCGTAATCCATGACACGATTGTTAACTCGAGACGTGGCGATGTTTTCTTGACGGAATTCGATTTCGTTTCTCATCGCTCGCGGGATATCAGATCATAGACTGTGCATCCGAGTGTCAATTTTCAAGCTCTCAGCGACGCGAGTTGTAGAAAAACCACGATACCATAGTTTCTATATAAAGAATTGACACGATATATCCGCGAAGACGTGGTGTTGAGCATAGACGAGCTCAGTGATCCTCTGCGAGGAAGCAGGAGTTTCGAGTGCTCGAAACTCGAACGACAGATATGTCACAAGATAATACTACTAGAAAATGGAAGTGATTCCTGAAGAATACGAAATTATAGAATAGAATTTCAATAGGTAAATTTTATTTTACGTTTAATTATTTGATTAAAGAGGTTTTCAATCTACCATCAATAGCTTCTGGCAGAGTCCTTTTCATTCCCATCGACACCACGTTTGACCGATTCGTTGCTGAATATTTATTAGCGGATTTAAAATTAATTAGTATAGAACGTGAATTATGAAAACTAACGTCCAACGAATTACACGAATTAATAATACGCACGCGGTATTTGAATAATCGAATTTGTGAAATACAATGCAAATGCATTATGCAAACACACGGCATCAAGTTTGTCTCGTTCAAAGTCATTGAAACCGTTTTCCTATTTAAACCGTTTTTAGCCGGATCGACATCTCGATTTTAATCCAAATTTCTAATTTATTTTTACTCTCATTTGAATTCTAATTAGTCGACGCTCGACTTGATATTTTCCTAGACGGTTGGTTCCAAGACCTCCCGGACTTTCGTTTAAGACGTTTGAAAGGGAACGGGTTGTTTTGATCGCCGGAGTGCAACAGTCACGACAACTCGTGTCAAATTAACCCGTATTCCGCTGAACTAAGCGCGGGCCTGCACTTTTTGGCAACTAGTTTAATCAGCAGCGTCTCGCGCGCGCGGGACCGGGAAGCAATTACCGACTCCCGTCGAGATCCACTTCGCTGACTGTTCCTACGAATTTCTCCGGGAATTCCGGCCGGATAATAATGTAGAATCTTCGCAACGCGACAGGGTCTCACTCGTACCACGCATCCTTAACCCGCGCGTCAATCTTGCTAACGAGACGAAGCGAGGCACGACGAACGATCCTGTTATACTTGAATGGATTTAATTGCGACCCCGGCTCGATCTTCGTTAGATTCATTGTTTCCCACCCATTTTTTACCCCCAAACAATGGCGCTCTTTGTCCCAGATTTATTTTTTGAAACATTCGGGTCAATTTAAAGATCCGTTGAATGAACGAACCTTTTAATTTATGACTCCAACGATTACTGCGCCTCGAGCTAAGTAATATTTACCGATAATCTCCTAAATCCCTTCCAAGGCAAGAAAGCTCTTGAATTTTGTATCATTTTTTATTCCAAATTTACACCGAAACGTTTTCACGCAATCTGTTCCTGAAAATTTAAAGTCTTAATTTCTTATTTACTGAATTTTATCACTCCGTGTCAACAGAAAATTTAATGGCCTTCAAAGTGATAATTATTTATTTCAACAGTTTCATTCAGGTCCGAATCCCATCTGGTTTACCTTCTTCGCAAGCAACCCTTTCAGCCCGCGGTCGGTCGAGAACCCGCCGTTTGCTCGTCATCAAAAGACGTGCAAACGTTGTCGCAGCCCTCGACAAGTCGGATTTGTCCGTTGAAATTCGCCGGTCCCGATCTAATAACGTCGCGATTGATTCGGTCAAGTGAATTCTGCACGCGTCACCCTTTCCCGATTTTCGTAATTCCCAAAATCGTATTCAACGAGTCAGCAGGTTCAGCTCGCATGTCGAAGTTTCTGAAGCTCCGCGGTTGCCGCAACCCAGCCGCGTGTTTTGCTTGTTCCTATTCACCGTTTCATCTATCGCGTAGAAGTGTTCGACATGGGTCAGAAAATTGGTATCAGATTCTCTGGAATTACGAGTGACGATATGAAATCGTTCGAGTGTAAAAATGGCCGAGAAACGGGGACGATTTTTCTATTTCTGCGTACGAGGTCTCGTTTCCTTTCTCTGAACCGTGGCTAGGGGTTCAAAGAGTTTGCCGAACTGTTTGACGACGGACGAAGGCGAGGGAGCGGACGTATGTAAATCGAGGGAAGCTTGGCAATTTCAGCCGATTCGATTTTTTTTTTCCCGAGGTAATTGGGGATTTTGTTTCGTCGATTGGCGAAACGACGGACGCCTGTCGCGTGCGGTGACGGGCATCAGGTGTGTTTGCGTTTGAAATTCGTTTCGTTGCGAAAAATTGCGCGCCGGTACCGATGGACGCGGATGGGAAACGTGTACACGTTGCCGAACAATCCATCGCGTGTAATTACCAATTTTTTCGAAGTCAATCATAAGGAAAATTCTGGTGATTTATTCAAAAATCGTTTATTCGTCGATAGTCGATTGATCGGCAATATTTTAATAATTAACGATACAATGAATCGATGATGAAACATCTAATTCAATCTACCATAATTGATTAAATAGCTAGCTAATTTAATCGTTGATTATGATTGACAATCAAATATACCATTTTCAATTCCCAAGCGATTCAAGTACGGTTCTGTGGTATAATAAACGTTTCATATATTTGCTCGATATCAATATATCGAAATATTGAATTAAATTGAACTATTCCTATACAAGCTTGAATCGTTGCTTTCGAAATACGATTACGAAAGAAAAAACAAAGTTGTTTTAAAGTGTAATGAAGTATAAAAAAAAAGTTATTAACCGTTTCGATGAAGCTGGTAATCCCGTTGGAAATACGGGCTTTGCAATGTTTAATTATTCCCGGTGACTCTCAAT
>NW_017141270.1:218205-219143 GCF_001652005.2 Ceratina calcarata
AGGAATGTATAATAACAAATTCAACATACTAGCATCGTTGCAGTACATGCCTACACATCCTTAAGATGATGGAAATGAGCAAAATTCATATTCATTAAATCCCCAAGAAATTCAAAATCCCAGGAATTAGTGACGACTTTCATCTACAAATATTCTATAAATTTTGAGTTCTATACGCAGTCTCTCCAGGCAAAGCCATGATGTGGATTGTTAATTAGTAGTATTAGAAATGAGATTCGTAAATGATTTCATTAAAACCAAGTGTCCACGTATACTGGAGCGTGCAGTGTATACGAAATCCTTGTAACGCTGTATCAATTTCGCGATTATCGTTCCCCCGAGGGGTTGCTATCACCAACAAGCTGGCGTAAATGCGCGGCATTTCTCGAATGGGCCCATTCTGAAGGCGCTGAGGATCCGGCCGCATAATGGCCACCCGTCGAGCGAAGCATAACTCGTCGAATGGCTGTCGATCGTCGCCAACAGAGACTTATCTGGCGACGGAGGAAGCGCGCGGTAGAACCGCGGATGCTGCGCGACGTCGCGCCTCACAATGTTATCTCGGAGGGCGGCTTTTACGCTCGGCCGACGAATAAAACAGGGCGCAGCCCTGGAATAAAGAACGAGCGTCGGCGTACATGCGATAAGGGATGCTCTGCCTCCTTGCGGGACCGGCCAGATAAACAGATTTATTCGCGGTACACGCGAACCTGCTATCGAACACGAATTTCACGTGTCGTAACTCAAAACCCTTGCAAGCCAAACCAATTTTCCTATTCAATTAGTAGCAACAAATTAATCCAATAATAAATCTCTTAATCCTAGGGGAGTCTATTAAGAAATTCGCATTTCCCCCAGAGCGTGTCATCATATGAAATGTAATGAAATAATAAGTGAAGAAAATGAAGTAGACGAATAAAGCTTAATAAAATAGTAGA
>NW_017141270.1:221069-230416 GCF_001652005.2 Ceratina calcarata
AATATATATGGATAAATTTTGTAACATAATATAATAGGAATCATTATGTTTATATAGACATGGTAAAAGGCATATGTTATATGTAATAATGTGCATTACATTCATACATATTTAAGTACATATGCGAACCGGAAATGACGCTTAATCGAAAATAAGCGCAGGCCGCAGACGCGTGCCGGTGAGCAGTGGTGGGAGGGCGCTCGTGATTTGAGTCTAAAGTCTGAACCTGTCCACGGATACGTGATTACGTAACTTACCTATTTGCGTATTATCCTTCGCTGCGTAATAAGAAGGTCAGTTCAGTACGTGCAGGTGTTAAGTGTAGTGTTTCTTCTATTTTACATCGTATCGTGTGTGATTCAAGATTCAAAAGACTTCGAATTACAATTTGCATACTGTAAGTACTTAAATACATCTTCGATAGATTGTTATTAACAAGGTTATCAATTAGGAAAGTGTATCTGCATGCAATGTACTTGAATCCGCGATTTCATAACCTCATTTGTACTTAACATTAATGTCTTGGGTATGGGAAAAATATATTAACAGCAAGTGGTTGTGCAAAGGATGTTTCTACTGATTGAGGTTAAGTATTGATATGAAAATCATTCTGAATCTCTTGTTTCATATTTAAAGCGTAGCTATAAAGTCCAATTTGAAACCGTATTTTACAAGTTTTTATTTAACTTCACTTGTCCGTTTGTGTCGTGAAATCTTGTGAATCGATTCTGAAAACTTTCCAATGTTCGATTGACTTGGAATCTTTTTGTTTTATTTGCTATTTCTTGAATATCTTCTATATGGTTAATTTCCTATTGTATCTCATTTCGTCGATATCTCCAGGTTTCAATCAGGATACTCGACATTGATTCCTAATCGTCGATTTAATTTGAATTTCAATTCATATCAATTATTATAATCATGATTTTCGTTAGCTTGAAATAAGTATAAGGTTTCATGAAACTCCATTAGAAAGTAAAGTAAATAAGTTATTTTTCTACAATTTTAAAATAATTTAAAAAATCATATAAAATTACAGGAAAATACGTCAATGGGTAGAACAGAAATCAGGATACTTATCATTAATTGTGAACAAAAATTGATTTTCTCCAAGCAAAGATAAAAGGAACGTGGCGAAGAATTTTTAAAAAAGAAAATACCAGTTTTAATCCGATATTTAATGCTGTTTTATAAGTGACAGTCGCCCGTGAAATTTATCGTTTGATACTAGTAACACGTCTCGAAGTTCTGTGAAAGCGTATTCGTTTTGAATTCGAATCAAAGCGGCGTTTCCTTGCTCGTGCATTCCCATCGGTCGCACAAAAACCACGGACCAACTCTAATATCGATTCCGCTGTAATTTCACGCTTGGAACGATTATGGCGCGACAGCTGTAGAACGTCACACACCGCGCCGATACCGCATCGGTCCCCGATATGTGATCCGATACGATACGATACAACATTTTTTCCCCCGTCGTTCTTATTCCATCTTCCACCGAAAATATTAGTCAATTTTTCCCGGGCAATATCACGTTCGACATTATTAAGGCGAATGACTCGATTTCTACTCACTGCCGTTTTTTTCTATGATTTTATGTAACATCTTAAAATAATGGGAAATTGGACGTATTCTTGAAAACGTTACTTGCAGCGTTGAAGTAAAATTGCATTTTTCCGACTGTGTCGTCTAATTTTGAAACGGGGTCGAAAGCTCGCAATTGCTGTGCGTTTTATCAAAACCCGTTGTACTGCGTAACTCACGAATCGGAATTTATAGTGTTACATTCTTACGTCGGTCATTCACGGACACCGCGCAGCGGAATTTTATTACATACTTTCGGCAAAACGTAGACACCGCGGTATGAATACCAATGGGTTTAGACAGGCGTCTTCGTGCGCCCGCAATATTTATGAGCTCGCTGCGACACCACTTCGCCGCGGATATTTTCCGGCGCAAAGTGCGATTCCGCATTCCCAGCTGCATCGGGTAATGGGTTCTTTGTCGGAAAGAAAATGCAGCAAATTTGAATACCGTTACCTGAATTCCTACCTACATTAATTCACTTACAGAGAAGGAAACGCTACCACCGATACTTCTTCTAGTGCTTAGCACTATACTTTTTCAATGATATTTATGTTTCTTATATTTGAGTACGATTTGGTGTTAGGTACTTCAGTTTTGTTACTTTCATTTTATTTTTTATAACAGGATTTAATCATTAAATACATTTATTAGATTATTTAAATGAGATTGATGTCGATTTTATAAATTTGCATAATTTTTCATTCAAGAATTTTTTAGTATTTGTGCACGGGGTTGTAAGAGGTCACATGTAATCGCTTCGAGTTTCATTCTGTGTCGTATTCACTAGCACACATCACTTTGAATAAAAAGATGGGTAGGATCCTTTGCGACGCGTTAGTTGAAATTTCCCAGAGGGATCGCGCGAAAACGCAGACACGGCATTTCCGAAAAATCAGTGGGAGGCTGCGGCCGGCCGCGGGCGAGGTATCGGTGAAACTTTCCCCCGGACGTATTGACGCTTTCCGCGGAAAATTTTCCGCGGCCCGTTTCCACTGCCGGCGTTTCGCGCACAAAAGTTTCCGCCGCGGGACGCGTCGGTGAACCGCAGCGTCAACCGGCGCGAGATGAGAGTGAACCCCGTGTGTTTCATTGCTTTGAGTAATGAAACACGATTCTTTTTATTATAATTGTACTCCTGTGGTAGGAATAGGAATGTGATGGTAGTTTCAGTCGTTTTGGATATAATTTAAGAATCTACTGTGATTCCAGTGTTATCGGATGGCATAAATGATTTTATTAACATTTATTTCTAATCATTTTTAATATAAATCAGAATGATGTTGCACGTAAAAGGACATTTATAAAAATACGTTGTCACTTCATTCCCTTTGGAGAATAGTATTGAAAATTTACATCATTAAATATTCTAAGAGAATTTGTAAAAATACATTTCATCCCTGTTCACCCCCTTAAAGAAATGATTGACATAAAATCGCTTTTTGATGTCAGGTATTTATATACAAAATTTGAAGATTGACGGAGGAATGAGCGTATTTTATACATGAAGACTTAAAAATGTGATCAAGGATTCGTGAAATTTGATCTAAGCGAATGTTCACCAGGGATTTTGATCAAATATTCATCGGCAGGTGTAGTTGTAAAGTCCCGTGTTATCCGCGGTTCTTCTCTCAATCCCGGTAACGCGAAGTTGCTCGTCATCAAAGAGCTTGTCGTACAAGCACGAAGCCGAGCGCGAGGGGAGGGAAATAGTCGGGCGTTTGGGCGAAGTAGGTGACAGGGAAGAGGGTGGCTGCGGGCAAAGGGTAGAGAATCGACGAAGGTTGAATCGGGAGTGTGTAAGAAGGGGGCGGCGGGACGTTTCTTGGAGTAAACTTAATTAGTGGGAGGTACTTCCGAGCTCTGACATTTGGCAACGAGCCTCTAAATCTCGAAGAGGAACGGCAAACGGGAGAAATGTGCACTGTTCCAGATTGCATTCTCGCCGAGGACGCAATCATCCGTCGACGCGCGTCCGTGTGGCCTATGCGCGTCTGTAGTCGCGGCGAAATCTCTCTCGATCGTCTTTCCAACAATGAAGCCCCTCGGTGAGACGCGAACTGCATTGTTATCCGCGCGGTTTTACGCAACGCGTAACAACGAAAGCGTGCCGGGATTCCGGGATTCTTGCGAAGTTCGAGGACGCGTCTGACGTACCGGCGTACTGTCGCGACTTCTACGAGCTCCCCAGGCATTTATTTTTACGTCAAAGAAGAGACTGAGAAACGATCTTCCGCCTTGACGTCAATGGGTAGAACAGAAATCAGGATACTTATCATTAATTGTGAACAAAAATTGATTTTCTCCAAGCAAAGATAAAAGGAACGTGGCGAAGAATTTTTAAAAAAGAAAATACCAGTTTTAATCCGATATTTAATGCTGTTTTATAAGTGACAGTCGCCCGTGAAATTTATCGTTTGATACTAGTAACACGTCTCGAAGTTCTGTGAAAGCGTATTCGTTTTGAATTCGAATCAAAGCGGCGTTTCCTTGCTCGTGCATTCCCATCGGTCGCACAAAAACCACGGACCAACTCTAATATCGATTCCGCTGTAATTTCACGCTTGGAACGATTATGGCGCGACAGCTGTAGAACGTCACACACCGCGCCGATACCGCATCGGTCCCCGATATGTGATCCGATACGATACGATACAACATTTTTTCCCCCGTCGTTCTTATTCCATCTTCCACCGAAAATATTAGTCAATTTTTCCCGGGCAATATCACGTTCGACATTATTAAGGCGAATGACTCGATTTCTACTCACTGCCGTTTTTTTCTATGATTTTATGTAACATCTTAAAATAATGGGAAATTGGACGTATTCTTGAAAACGTTACTTGCAGCGTTGAAGTAAAATTGCATTTTTCCGACTGTGTCGTCTAATTTTGAAACGGGGTCGAAAGCTCGCAATTGCTGTGCGTTTTATCAAAACCCGTTGTACTGCGTAACTCACGAATCGGAATTTATAGTGTTACATTCTTACGTCGGTCATTCACGGACACCGCGCAGCGGAATTTTATTACATACTTTCGGCAAAACGTAGACACCGCGGTATGAATACCAATGGGTTTAGACAGGCGTCTTCGTGCGCCCGCAATATTTATGAGCTCGCTGCGACACCACTTCGCCGCGGATATTTTCCGGCGCAAAGTGCGATTCCGCATTCCCAGCTGCATCGGGTAATGGGTTCTTTGTCGGAAAGAAAATGCAGCAAATTTGAATACCGTTACCTGAATTCCTACCTACATTAATTCACTTACAGAGAAGGAAACGCTACCACCGATACTTCTTCTAGTGCTTAGCACTATACTTTTTCAATGATATTTATGTTTCTTATATTTGAGTACGATTTGGTGTTAGGTACTTCAGTTTTGTTACTTTCATTTTATTTTTTATAACAGGATTTAATCATTAAATACATTTATTAGATTATTTAAATGAGATTGATGTCGATTTTATAAATTTGCATAATTTTTCATTCAAGAATTTTTTAGTATTTGTGCACGGGGTTGTAAGAGGTCACATGTAATCGCTTCGAGTTTCATTCTGTGTCGTATTCACTAGCACACATCACTTTGAATAAAAAGATGGGTAGGATCCTTTGCGACGCGTTAGTTGAAATTTCCCAGAGGGATCGCGCGAAAACGCAGACACGGCATTTCCGAAAAATCAGTGGGAGGCTGCGGCCGGCCGCGGGCGAGGTATCGGTGAAACTTTCCCCCGGACGTATTGACGCTTTCCGCGGAAAATTTTCCGCGGCCCGTTTCCACTGCCGGCGTTTCGCGCACAAAAGTTTCCGCCGCGGGACGCGTCGGTGAACCGCAGCGTCAACCGGCGCGAGATGAGAGTGAACCCCGTGTGTTTCATTGCTTTGAGTAATGAAACACGATTCTTTTTATTATAATTGTACTCCTGTGGTAGGAATAGGAATGTGATGGTAGTTTCAGTCGTTTTGGATATAATTTAAGAATCTACTGTGATTCCAGTGTTATCGGATGGCATAAATGATTTTATTAACATTTATTTCTAATCATTTTTAATATAAATCAGAATGATGTTGCACGTAAAAGGACATTTATAAAAATACGTTGTCACTTCATTCCCTTTGGAGAATAGTATTAAAATTTACATCATTAAATATTCTAAGAGAATTTGTAAAAATACATTTCATCCCTGTTCACCCCCTTAAAGAAATGATTGACATAAAATCGCTTTTTGATGTCAGGTATTTATATACAAAATTTGAAGATTGACGGAGGAATGAGCGTATTTTATACATGAAGACTTAAAAATGTGATCAAGGATTCGTGAAATTTGATCTAAGCGAATGTTCACCAGGGATTTTGATCAAATATTCATCGGCAGGTGTAGTTGTAAAGTCCCGTGTTATCCGCGGTTCTTCTCTCAATCCCGGTAACGCGAAGTTGCTCGTCATCAAAGAGCTTGTCGTACAAGCACGAAGCCGAGCGCGAGGGGAGGGAAATAGTCGGGCGTTTGGGCGAAGTAGGTGACAGGGAAGAGGGTGGCTGCGGGCAAAGGGTAGAGAATCGACGAAGGTTGAATCGGGAGTGTGTAAGAAGGGGGCGGCGGGACGTTTCTTGGAGTAAACTTAATTAGTGGGAGGTACTTCCGAGCTCTGACATTTGGCAACGAGCCTCTAAATCTCGAAGAGGAACGGCAAACGGGAGAAATGTGCACTGTTCCAGATTGCATTCTCGCCGAGGACGCAATCATCCGTCGACGCGCGTCCGTGTGGCCTATGCGCGTCTGTAGTCGCGGCGAAATCTCTCTCGATCGTCTTTCCAACAATGAAGCCCCTCGGTGAGACGCGAACTGCATTGTTATCCGCGCGGTTTTACGCAACGCGTAACAACGAAAGCGTGCCGGGATTCCGGGATTCTTGCGAAGTTCGAGGACGCGTCTGACGTACCGGCGTACTGTCGCGACTTCTACGAGCTCCCCAGGCATTTATTTTTACGTCAAAGAAGAGACTGAGAAACGATCTTCCGCCTTGTTCATATTTACAATAAGTTAATTAATTTCATCCCTCGAAGCGGTGCAAGTTTCTCGGTAAGACACACCGTTGCTACGTAATCGCGTATAGTTGTAGCATTAATGGAGCCGGAACTCAGTTTACAAGTATTAAAGCTTTGTCTAATCTTGCTTGTCGCGATGTTGCTGCGAGTTAAACAACTTTTAATTGAATTCCCTCGTCCCGGATCAGTTTCTTATCAGCCGATTTAATTTGTTTCGCGAGCTCCGCTAAAAACCGAAATTCATTATTTCTAAGCGCGTCGCAATTACACGGAAGGTTACACGCCGCACCCGGAGTCCCACTTTCAATTTTCCCCTCATCATTTTCCAATCACCGAGGAATTTTTCCCCCGAGCGCGGCGGCGTCCGTCGAACGGTTCCCTCTCGAGCCATCGCCTTAATCCGAGCTCAATTCATCAGCCGGAAGTTGGTCTTGCCCCGTTATCCCCGCGTCAACCGGAACCCTATAACACAGGGCCGCGTTAATCCACGGTAGGTCAACCGAAATCTCTTCTAAGCCTAAAGGGTCCGGAGAATCGTGCACGGTCAAAATCGCCTGCCTGCGTCCCACGGCACTTTTTCCGAACGGTCGTCGAACTCCGTCCTCGAATTTTCAGCTCTATTGAAACCTCTCAAAATGCTTATAACACCGCTTTCACTTGTCTCTTCATCATTCCACATTAATACGTATTTCTCCTGCAGTAAATTTATAATGAATCTTACACGTTGCTCAGTCTTACGTAGCGTTTATGCAATCATATTTTAATCTGAAATACGATAGGTATAGATTGTTATTGGAAATGGGGTAGATAAATAAAATATAAACGCAGTGAATTAACTTTAATTCTGTACTTTATTATTTTTCACTTAAGAGCAAGGACCGTCTTTACTCTCCAGATTGCTCCAGGAGACTAACCGACCGATTACGAAGCCTAAATCAAACCGTCACCCAACGACAAGGGATATCGGTTCTGCGTACCATCAAACATTGTTTATGTTTGACATCCGGTCCAGGTCCTCTGGATCATTTTTGATAACATTGATTATTTAAAGTTAAATAATCCAACAATTGTAAAGCAATAGGTATGAAAAATGCTTATTTCTGTTTCCTGTAGTAAAAATTTTCTCAATAAATTCTGCACGCAGAAATAGAAAAATTGTAAAGGGTATGAGGACAGGTTTGCTGTTCGTTTTCCTCTGAAAATTAAGTTCTGTCGACTCATTTATAGTACGGTCTCGTTTCACCCGAAGCCTTTTACGGGCACGCGTTTTATCGTGAGTGTTTCTCGCCGATAAGAATACCGTTTCGCTAGACAGGCTGCTCGTCACCATGGTTTTTTTATACGTCCACGTGAAACGAACACTCGCAGTGTTCCCGAGATCAAACGATGTTTGTCGGCGGTCAACTCCGTTCGGCGCGAGGTTTTATGGTGGTCGACGTTTGATGGGAATATTCTGGCAAGTGTCAGGCCAAGTTTCATGCGTTTCCGATGCCCCGGCGCGATAAACTGGAAAATAGCTCGACGTTACTCTTCGTGACAGATCGTCACGGCTGACAATCGTTAAGTTTTTCCAGCTTTCCATTTACTATAGTAACGGTCCTATCTTATGGTCGTAGTTGTACAACGAGACAATGGATACAGGCGCGAGTATTTTTCGTTGCAAGTTACTTGTGACCTAAAAACGGTCTAAATACATGTACGAGAATGTGAAAGGTCTGTGACAGGACATTCTGGGTCGCAGACTTCTTGCTAACTGAAAAGCACAAGGCTAAGGCAAATTATTTTCATGGAATATTTTCAGAATAAAATAGATTAGAATTGCTTTGTCACGCAAGGAATATAATGAATCATGAGAATTTATCTTGCCAATGGAAGTCGACCAGTCTTTCAATTGTTTAGCCATTAAAGTACACGGTTCTTCTTTCTTGGAAGTTCCCAAGGAGACCCGAGCCCTATTTTCTGTCCGTCTAAATGGACGATGAACGAACAATGACGCCGGATGCAAATCGAGGGCGTGCGGGGTGATATTTCACTCTTTAAAGCTGCGAGTCACCGGAGCTTTTACAATTGTCCGTGCCACGGTATCATTAAAGTGACACTCCCCGCGGACTATTAATGCCGACCATTACGAGAGTAACGACACCCCTTCGAGGGAACATTAATGCCCTTCTAGTAACAGGAGTATCTTTCTCTCTGATTCCATCTCCCGCGCGCCGTAATAACTGGTTAATTTGTCTGTCTATAAAACTGCATACATTTCCAACTTTTTTTCCTCTCTCGTTTACTGCCAGATTCATCGAGTCATCGAGACGTCGGATGTTGATTCATTAGTACTTACCTCGAAGTGAATCAGTCCTCTTTTATACGTATTGTCTGACATATCGTCGACTAGTACTACTTGCTAACTAACTCGCGTTTCAGCGAGCGTTTTGCTTCTGTTTTATTAAGGATGTATTGGCTATACAGTGCCATAGTTATATAAATATAATTTATGTAAATATTAATTTATGTAATATATCCCAAAAGTTTATGTACCTTAGAAAAACGCATTTCCTATAATTAAAAAGAAATCAGACGTCGGAAGAATAATGCTAATAATAAATAGCTACGTGCTAAAAAGTATTGAAGGAAATATCCAATTAAGTATTGACGCTGACGAAAAATTTTTTTCTTCAAAATTTCGAAAAATGCTTCAAATAAAAGTTCTTTTCCTTCTAATTT
>NW_017141270.1:231383-241813 GCF_001652005.2 Ceratina calcarata
ATCTTGAAAGATCCTGGAATCACGTCAAATTGTAATTAAAGCTTCCTGTATTGAAATGCATTAAAGAGAGAATTTGTATTCATCTTTCATGCAACCAGAATGCATTTCAATCGATTTCCACGTAAATCATTGAGTCTGTCTACCGAAGAGGATATCCGATTTATTTTTTAAGCGGCATTAAGAGGATTTTCGCAAGCCGAGAGAAACATCCTTTTTAAATAAAATCAGTTCTCCGATTTGAATGGCATATAAGATCTGACAGCCATCGCCGGGTATTTTTATTGCATTATTTTAGTGGCTATCCGAGATGCTCTCAGCGACGGACAGAATAGGTTCCGTCCAGAGCGCAGCGATTCCACCTTTTAAAATTAAATTTCCTTTGTGTACGGAAGACGATAAAGGTACTACCGATTGGTTGTCGATTTTGACGAGGGGGCAGCGCAACAACGGGAGGGGGACGATGCCGCGTTTCTATCCGAGAGCACACGGAGGCTGAAACGAATGACAGGAACTTAGGTTTTGAGGAAGGAGAACGTTAAAGAAAAATGGCGGGCGAGGCAGCTAGCCGGAATAAAATCAAATATCGGATTCCTGGCATATGACTGACGGCCGGCATTTTGTATTTCGAGGATCTGTTTGATGTTTCCTCTACAACCCTCGCAGCGATGTCCATTCCTTTTGTACATATATTATAAGCGCGCCTACGTACAGTGGCTTCCATTAATAGGACACAATTCTAAATAGAATAACTTGTTCAATATTGGATCAAACGGCTCCATTTTAGGATATTAAGTTTACTACATAATGTAACAAGAATCTGAAAAAAATTGCTACTCGTTAAAATACATGAGGTTAGAATGGTATTAATGGAATGGAAGAAATAGAAGGGGTACCCCTTGGAAAAATCTCGGAAAAATCGAAAATTTTTTGTTGTTGTTTATTATTAGCAATGTTCTTCCGACGTCTGATTTCTTTTTAAAAAATGCGTTTCTAAAGTGCATAAACTTTTAGGATTGACTGTATAGCCAATACATCCTCAATAACTTACCGTCACTGTGTTAAACTAAATGTCATTTTTAATTAATATATTATATAATTATCGCTGTTAAAAATCGTTTGAAGATTTTTATCACTACTTGGACTACTTCACTGAAATATTTTTTACTTTCTTTTCTCGTCGATCAGTTCTCAAACCGAATTTCCACGAGCGTGACCTCGGTTAATTTGATTAAGTTCGACGATCGAAGGTCGCCCCGGAGCTCCACCGAGCGAGCGACTTTCCCGGTTAAAGGTAAATAGAACGAAACCGGCGAGGGTGCGAAGCAACTCGGGTCTTCAGAAATTTGTGTCCAAGGGGAGCGGAGGGGGTGCATGCACGCACGCGGCGCGGCGCAACAGACTATCGATTGTCTTTTCGGTTTGCCGGGTAGTCGCGAGCCGAATCGCGAATCATCCCGTCGAGTTAACTGGCGTTTACGGCGGAACCGATTCCCGGCACGTACGGAACGTTGTTGGTCACGGCGAGCGCAAAAAAACGCGCAACAAAGCGTAACGAAATTGTGGGACACTATCCGGGAATCGTTGGCCGGAATCGCAATCGCGCGATCACGCGCTGGTAAAGAGCCGCGCGGAACCAGGGGGTGGATCCCCCTCCGTATCCCCGTTCGCTCCGGGAATCGCGCGCCAAACATTCCGTTCCCCCCTCCCCGGGGCAAAGGAGGAAATTGAACGGTCCGCGGGGTGAATTCTCACCGGAGAAAACGTTGTTACTCCCAGCGTGCTGAAAATAATGGCCGAGGAATTCCGTTGCGCGAGCGGCCTTAACCAGCAACGGAAACGCAATCTCCCGGAATTTATTCGAAATTTTTATTAAGAAGGCTTACGGACGGTTCTATCTTTCGCGATTTCGTTCGCCCTTAACATGTTGAAACGTGACCGGGATTGCGTTCGTACGTCCTAAGTAATAGGAAACACGTTGCGGTCCGAGAAACACCGATTGTTGTTTATGCTTATTGCTAGTTCGTTTCAGTTAAAAGTTAAGTATAAAATGGTAGCGTCGTTTTTCTGTCTCGTCACGGAATTAGCACGAAATTAACGAGTCTTGTCGAGCTTATTACGAGCGTTGAAAACAAACTACGCAATTACTATTACTTCAACTGGCTCATCGATGTAGCGGTGGTTTCCGCGAGATTACGCAATTACACGAATAACGGGAGCAGCAGACGCTGGCTGGAAATGTGTTTGAAGTACGGTCCGCGGGCGTAAGGTTGACTTTTCAACTTAAATTAAGTTGGCCCGCGTGGCGAAAAGAGACGGCCGCGAGCTGCCAGCGAATTTTATACAAATTAGACGGTGGATACCAGCTGGCCCATCCCTGTCCTCCTTTCGAGCCCCCCCCCCCCCTCCCCCCGTCTCTCTCTCTCTACCCTGTCTTGCTCTCTTGAACCGTTGCCGTGGCAAGATTTACCCAGGATACTTTGCAAATTAAGTCCTTATTAAGATGTACACTAGCTACGACCTCGTGGAGAGGTCTTGAGAAAGCTGGAGAACTTTCAGCTAATTCTTTCGCCTCCTTCGCCTCCTCTTCTTCTATGAAGTACGTCGATAGTCTTGTTAATTATGGGATTCTTAATTACCCGCTTTTACTCTGTGCTTTATAATAAAAGTTCTATTCTAAAGAAGTATAGTAGAGTTCATCTTATTTCCCGATTCTACTCGGAGGAGTAATAGACTAGTTTTTAAAAGTAATACGTTTTTGTTTCGCATCGGCCAAATGAAATTCGAATTTATGTTATTGATAACAATTGAGGAAGAATGAATTGTATGAATTGAAGACGGGATAATGGGGGAACGAAATGATCTTTTGAGAGGATGGTATCGACGAATTCCGTAACGAAAGGGGACGAGCAGTTCCTTCCGCGGACGCAATCAACTCGGTGGCTAGTGGAAGGACAGAAGGTAATGAAACCGCGGTTTACGTGCAGGGATCGTTTCCAAGTTCATCGCCGTTTAAGGTATTTACCGCAACTGGGGTATAAACGTTTCTGGGAGCGCAGCGAGCCGGAAGATCTTGAAGCCGGTCGGGTCTCGAGGAGGCAGCCAGCCACGTCTGAAATTAGGTCGGATCCCTTAATTGAGACGCAATTATCGAACGTCTGCTTGGATAAGCCATTACAATATCGATTTGCGTTAATTCTTGGCCAACCTGAAATACTTCCGAGATATTGCATCGCGTTGTCTCTTCGCCACTGTAATCCAATCGTGTCAACGTTCTAATTCCGCACGGTTCGACTCGGATTTTTCCTACCCTGTCCCTGGTTTACGGTATTTCGAGCGTCACCGCGATTGTGTGCTTACCGGCAAAGTGCAAATTGGCCTGTGTACACATTATCGATCGATACACTGGCAAATATTAACTCTATAATCTCGATAACATTTTTTACCAACCCCACGGAATTGCCTCTGCATCTATTTGTCTCATTCATCAATTATCCTATCGTCTTTCGTGCACGTAATAAATGTTTAAATGTATTAAACGTTATTCTTCCTGAAATACAAATCCTTATTGTATTTCGTTCGGGCCAGACGACGGCTATGTACGAAATTGGCCGAGAAATGGATTTATGGAAATACACTTTTCGACTTTGTGTAACAAGATTTTTGGGTCGTCAGGTGCAGCGTTGCTATAGCAAAGGATTTGCGAGATTAATAAAAACATGCTGATATTCAATTAATATTTGTTACAAAATACATAAAAAATCGAACTTTGTTTATAAACAATTTTATACCCAAAAATGTTTGTTCTGAATGAAGTCAAGATTTAAATTCTGTTTTTTCAGAAAGGCACTTAGAAATTTTTTCATATAAGATAGAAAAGTTCATTAATATTTTACATATTTTAAGCAGAAAAGAATCAGAATTTTATCCATAAATGTTAACGCCTTAACATGAATTTTCTTTAACTAAACGAGAGTATGTTATCTACTATAATTTACATCCTCCGTCTCTTCCCACTTTTACTTAATTCAGCATCTTTCGTCGCGAGGCTATTCTTTGCTTGGCTTCTTGCTGGCGACTACGTGCTATCATTTCCGGTTACTGTGACGGGTCAATACGCCCGCGGGTGAGTCCCTAATAAGCTCCGTGCTCTCCCTTCGACAATTTATTATTCCACGACCCGGTTCCCGGCCTCCCACGTGCAGCGCAATATTTGCTCGCGTTGTTGTTGTTACGGCTATTCGTTGTTCCACTCCGATCAAATTTACGCGTAGCAAATATTTGACTGCATGTTAATGGAAGGAATATAAGACGAATTAGAATCATAATACATATGCGTGTTATGCAGATGCGGTGTAAACTATGATCGAATAATTCGACGAACATGAAAAAAAAGTCTTATGACAATATTTTTAACACTAGATTGCCCAAGGAAGTAATTTTGACTCTGCTTTTGGGCAATATAGGTATATACTAAATTTCAGTCTTTCTAGTGTTAATGCAGATTGCAAATGAATTTTAATGAAAGCCTTGGAAGCAGATTTCTTTAGAAAGGCTCCTGTTTTATGGCAAATACCTAATTGCCAATTAAGTATGATTTATCTTAGAACAATTTACCAATTAAAATCGTATTCTGCAATCAAATATTGTGAGACCGACGAAAGGGTTGTAGTAATTCGACGAAAGTTGGGAGATACAAGATATTGGGGCGATTGGAACTTTTAACGCGCGATTACGTGTTCCCGAATGACCCGAGGGAAACGAAAGGGAAGCGTGGCAAAGGCTCCGGTGGCCGTAAAGGATGTCTGAAAGTTTAAACGGCGCGCTGGGACTACTTTTTCTCGCTCGACGAGACAAAGTGTCGAACGCCGCGCGCCCTTCGGACGCTGTTTTTTTCGGAGAATCCTGCGGAACTTGAAACCAAAGAATCGACAGTGATTTCTTTGATCTGAAAAGTTTCCTCGAGTTTCGCCGTCATCAGGAAAATAACAGGACAAGACGGTTGTCCCTTCTTAAAGGAGAAACTTTAGAATCTCCTCGTATCGATATTAAAAGTAAAAGCAGAGATTTTTAGAGGAAATACGTTTGTTCGTCTGAAATAGGAAAAAGAAAAGTTGGAAGAATTATTATTTCACACGTGTCGGTCGATGCGTTCGCGGAACATCTCGGCTCGCAGGACTCTAATTATTTATAATAAACGATACCGTCGGTGTTGGCAAATCCCGAGCTCATTAACGCTGGCGGTTGGTTTGCACATTATTGTTGATCCTCTATCAGCTGTTGTTTCGTCGCGTCGGCGTTCCGATTATTTTCCATCGTAATTGGCCGGGAATTCGCAAACGAAAGTTCGATAATCACTGCGGATTTGCATTGGCGATTCAAAAATCCAATCCCATTCGTTTATACCGGAAGAAAGATCGTAAGGATCGGCTGAATAATTAACGCGATTCTCGAGCTTGTCGAATCCAATTAACAGTCGGCACGCGAAAATGAATCACCTCTCCCACTCTTTCTCTTTATTGGAAAACAGTTACAGTGACAACTTTTTGTCCGGCGAACTTTCGAGGGGACGCGAACTGCGAAGTTCAAATATCGAGTACGATGGATCGAAGTTAAACAAAATTGTCGACTCGTGACGTGATCGGAAGGGGAATTCCAGCGGCAGTATTTTTATTACCTTCGTCGCAACTTCTCTTGCTAGTTGAAAACAAGATCGGCTGAGGGAACCGATCCTTAAATGGCTAGACGTATTTTATCTCGCGTCGAGTTTGGCCACTCGAACGCGAACAATCGCGTGCTATAAATTAAAGCTCGTGCTTTTTGCGTGTCTCCGTGCAAGTATACTTTTTTCCCCGAGTTCACCGAAATCCGAACGAAAGAGGGCGAGTTTCAAAGCGGGGTAACGGAAGTTCTCGAGGCGTGCAGCGGAAACGACGCGCCGCGGCATCACAATGGACCATCCGAGAATCCATTTGTTAAGGTCTTGCGTGGATTGCTGCGTCGCGGGGAATCTCGTAATGCACAGCCTGGCCCTGGCTTGCGGCTGCAGCTTGAAAGCATTCGCGTCGCGTCGCGTCACGTCCCCTCTATGTCTCCCATCGGCTAAGAAATTGAAAACTTGCTCGCCGCCGCCAGGGCGATCCATTATCGCGGACCTGGTCAGAGTTCCGGTGTATCGGTGTCGCGAACGGCCGCGAAATCTGGGTCAGAGCTTTCTTAAAGCTTGCCAGGAGATACGAGACGCTGTGCCCGCGTCATATATTTTAATTGTCACGCAAACAATCGAATCTTCTGTAATATGTTGGTTCCCGTTGATTATCGTCACTTGCATCGATTAATTATGTCTCGAAACCCTTCTTAGAAGTTGGCAAGCTACAGATTTCTGGAGGTAGGTTATCCCCAGGGACAAGCAATCTCGAGTTTCTGAGTTACAACAAGTCTGGGATTTGGATTTGGCTTCCTGCAGCCAGAGATTTCCAACTTAAACATTGCACGCAGTGAATCTTACGAGCTTTAGAGTCGCGATGGAAATATCGACAAAAAAGTTGGACTGTAGTTTATAAACGTCGATAAATAAATCTTGTCTTTTATAATGAAGTTCTGAACGTACTAATAAAGTCTGAGGATTTTTATGAAATAACGATCTTAAGTAATCGACTTAACTTGATCTTTGCCCTTTAACTCAGTTTATAACGTATTGATTTCTTTTGTTTCAGGTGAGCACGAGTTTCAATCGAATTACTTTCGTTACGCGGGGATTCAATGTCGTTTCCTGATCTCTGGGGATCTTTGTAAGTAAAAAGCTAAATATTTTATCTGAACTCCGAACAAATCGGAAAATTGAATAAACGTCACAGAGTTTGATTAGCGAAACCACTCAGAGAGTGTTAATTAATTTATATGGTCACCTCGGGTGTTGTATCAGTTTGTACATTTTGAAATTTGAAATAACTAGAATAACGTGGACATTTTCGTAATTATTATTGTTATGTATGCAAATCATTGTTTATATTGATTTGCCACTTATTTTGTTCACTAAAACTCTGTACGTTATCTCCACAAATTGAAACATTTATTTGTTTCATTAAAAGGGAATACAAATTAAGATGATTCTCAATTCTCAAAAATCATCATTATGATTCCATATTCACTGAATCAGATTATTTTATTCATTTCACTGCGTCTAGTGATTCTCAGTAGTAAGATCAACGATATGTCGTACACAGGCACAGATTAAATGTCATTATAATTAAAACTGAAGTAATGATACCCAATTCCTATAAAATACGTCTGTCATCTAAATCTTCAATCATTACCATTGGGAATCAAAAACCAGTTCATTATTTTTTTATTCATTTCACTGCGTCTAGTAGTAAGATCAACGATATGTCGTACACAGGCATAGATTACGAATTACTTTAGTATAATTCAAATTCAAGTAATGACTCCCAATTCGTATAAAATACGTCTATCATCTAAATCTTCAATTATTAACATTAGGATTGAAAACCCAGTTCATTATTTTTTTATTCATCCCACTGCGTCTAGTAGTAAGATCGACGATATGTCGTGCAGAGATTACAAGTGATCACAGCATAATTTAAATTGAAGTAAAGGTTTTATATTTCTAAAAGCTACATCCGTCATGTAAATCCTGAATCATCGGTATCGCGATTCAATACCCAGTTCATTAGCCTTTAACTCATTTCACTGCGTCTAGTAATTCCCAGTAGTAAGATCAACGATACGTCGTGCACAGCCGTAGAGTGCAAGCCATTCTCTGATTCTCATCGGTCGCATTCACTTGCAAATGCAATCGGGGAAGAAGGATCGTAACTCGATACGTTCGATCTTTATCCTGGCAAACAAACAGCCTAGTCATTCGTCATTACCGGGCGAGGATCGATCGATCGGCGCGAGACAGAGACGCGCGAACGAGCCGAACCGTAAGGGATTGTACACGGTCGGATAGGAAACGACGCTATCCATTTCCGGCAGCCGTGACGTTTAATCCCGAGGGAAATCCGCCTCTTCTTCATTAACCATCGCCGCAAAGCGGTTTAACTAAGAAATAAGAGCGCGACCCGTTCGAATCGGCCCACCAATTAAATTCCGTGTTTGAGTCATCTGCATTCGTTCGCAGTAACAGCGAACATAATATATATTTAATTTCAAGCTTAAAATAAAAAACCGTGTAAAAAAGCGAATTACACTTTCGTTTAATATTAAATGTTTTAAATAAGTATATTAAAAGTCAGATAAGACGGATGAGATGGATCAGATAAACCGTTTAATGGCGTCGTAAACTGAAAAAAGGTATGGAAGCAACTTGGAGAGCCATAAGCGAACGGTGTTCACCTTATCGAGAAACGCTTCGTCACCGATTGGTTGCCCTAATGTTCCCCGGGCGAAAATATGTCCCGGCCGCAAAAACCGCCCCTCTGTCCGAAGGATCGATGCGTATGCTAATCAGACGGCGCCAGAGGATCGCGGAGACAAACCCTCGACTCCCGTAAAGTCACGGGAAAGGGGTTGGGACGGAGAGCTCGGAACGATCCCGGTGATGAATGGCCCGGGGACGAAAAACGCGGCGCGAAAAGCCGGAAGTGCTCGAACAACGTTCCACGTGTACAGGAATTTCCATCGAAATTCGTTTATTAAACAGTTTTTTTTTTACTAAGACTTCGTGGTTCGATGGGTCTGTTGGACGCCTTCGATGTCCATCGGGTTCTCATTAGGAATTCATCAGAATATAATTTCTTTCGGCATTCAATTTCCAATGTGATTCCTGCGAAACGAACAGAGAATCGCTTATCATAGAATAATTTATCCATTGTAATTAATATTATTTCATCTAATAATTGTTGTGGGGCTTAATTATTTAGTATAGTGTTTCATACAAATAATAATAGATACAATAATTCGTTCGATATTACATTCGCTGTTGTTATTATACAATGGTTGATAGGATATTTAACGATGCAAACGAAATAATGAATAAGCTCGTCCTCATCTCGGCGAAGGGGACTAATTGTAAGTAAATTAAGGCGGCGATAAACTAGAGGAGATAAGGCAGTTACTGGCGTGGGTGTCTCGAAGAACGATGATACTGGGAAATTTATTCATAAGCAAACTTCGGTGTTTATGCGAAAAGGGAATGCTCGTTCGGGCTGCCGGAAAAGTTTCAAAACGGAAGGATCGAAGTTTTATTCGAACGTTCCGACGCCGCGAGACCCTCGTTACCCAACACCCTCGGTTATTAGTTAGACGCGGGAGATTGATGTGTTTATTTCCACGTAATGGAACGAAAATGCTTCAACCAATTTTAATCACTCGCGTAATGGAAACTCATTGTTTCGGCTAAAGAACGTTCGCGCGTTTTTTCTTTACCGTGAAAATGTTCGAACCGTAATTTGTTTAATTAAAATATGTTTCGTCTCAATATATCGTCGGATGCCAACGGGGTTCTGTTTAATTTAATTAATGCATCACGTTAAATAAATTGAACGAAATGCAATCAGGAAAGCAGCTCGATAAACAATCTTTACTAGTGCTTTCAGCTTTCGTCTAAATGAGATATATAAAAGTTGCCTATGTAAAATCTTGTATAATAAGCTTTCAAACACTTTCGCAAGCGCAACAGCAGAATACAAAGACTTGAAAGTAACTTCTGGCTGGTAACACAATTACTCAATGGTTTCTGGGACAGTTCCTAGTGCAGTTTGGTTAGACTGTATCCTCCCTCGCACCGCGATATGGTTACCTCGTCCGGTCGTTGAATAATGCCCTTACGGTCTCGTTTGAAGTGGCGCTCGGCAGAGCTTAGAAACACTTTGACTAACGTCGGCCTCCCTAATGCTACTTAATATCTTGTTACGCCGCGATTAAGAGCAATGCGCCGCATGTTGAGGCGTCTTTCACCTGTAATCCACCTCTACTCCACGCGATGCACGAATTAATTGTAATTCACATTTCCTAAAGGAATGCTGCAATTTAGATTAAAAATAGATAGATTTGCTAATTTTTTATTTGAGTGAATAATAGCCAGTCAGAATTCATCCTAACAGATTGATCGATTCACTTTTACAATTATTTAAAATAAAATTACCTGAAACGTTGCGTGAAACAATTGGTATTGAATTTTTGAATCGTTTTTTCGGATACTGAATTGTGTTAATCGTCGCATGGTATATTACGCGCAGCGCGTCAATACATATAGGGCAATATAACAAAATTGTTGAAACGAGCAATGGCAATAAAAATTCGGGCCCGAATCGTGAAGTCGTAAAACGAGAAACGCGGCCAGGGGACAGACACGAAAAAAGGTCGGGAGGAATGAACAATTTTCTGGAAAATTGTCATGCGACAATGGCCGACCTCGGGTGCAATATTTAAAACGGTCCGCGTGTGTAAACAAATGAAAAGGGTATGTA
>NW_017141270.1:242521-247888 GCF_001652005.2 Ceratina calcarata
GACGGGGGGAGGCGTGGGAAGTCAGGGTATAACAACGCCAGGGGGTAGGGTATTTCCATTTCCACGCAGGCTGGCCAACATCCGTTTTACTTGAGAGCGGGCGTCCCGGTGGGCTTTGAGCCGGGCGTCGCGTCGCGTACAATAGCGACGAAAATCACGGGGGTCGATTTTTCTTCTCTCTTGCCCGTGGCCGGTTTTTTTGTTTCACCCTCTCGTACACCTTTCGCCAGTGGCGACTGGCAACCGCGACGCGATGGGAAGCGGTCTCGCGACGAAAATTTCAAATACGAATGAATTCCGCCGTGGGCCCTTGAATTTCCGCGGAACCACCGCCCCGAGGCTAATTCGTGACCGTTACTCACTATTAAAACGCGAGTTACGATCACTGCGAACCAATAAATCAAATCTTGTTTCCCGTTACTCCCAATATGAATTCGTGGGACGTCAAAAAAAAAAGACGAAAATTTTAACGTTGTTTTAATTTCACAATTCGTTTCAGTTAATTTGTTGTAGTTAATTCCTTTAAAAATCGTAATTGTCAGATGAAAGATCACTGCGATCCAATAAATCAAATCTCTCTTCGATCTTCGAAATATGAATGCATGGAATATTGGAATGAAACCGGAATATTAATATCGTAGTAATTTCACAATTCGTTTTAGTTTAATTCCTATTTAAAATTGAAATTATAAAATCGTAAGTCACTACGAGTCAATAAATCAAATATAGTTCTTCGTTCTTCGCAATATGAATTTATATGATATTATAAAATTTAGAGTATTAATGTCGTAATAATTTCAGAATTCGACTTTTAGTTAATTCACATCATTAATTATTTTGTACAATTCTAATTATGGTTGATCACTGTGAGCCAATAAATCAAATTTAGTTCCTCGTTCTTCTCAATATGAATTCATATAATTTCGTAAAAACTATAATGTTAATGTCGTAGTAATTTCACAATTCGACTTAATCAATTCACATCATTAATTATTTCGGGAAATTCTAATTACGGTTGACCACTGCGAGCCAATAAATCAAATCTAGTTCTTCGTTCTTCGCAATATGAATTCATATAATATAGTAAAAACTATAATATTAATGTCGTAGTAATTCTACAGTTCTAATTATGGTTGATCACTGCGAACCAATGAATCAAATGAGTTCATGTCACAAAGGTTAAAATATTAATATCATAGTAATATCATAATTCGCTTTTCAATTCATACCATTAATTCTTCTTTAAAATAGTAGTTATGACATGGAAGTTCAATTTCGTCTTCGGTTCGAATATCTCTAAGGTGTAAAAGCGAGTTTGAACTTCCTTACACAAGAACTATTATTGAATAAGAAGAGCACTGCCCAACGTTTCCTTTTTACCTATCCGTATAAATTGAATCTCTTTATGCACAGACGAAAACGGATCTTATTCCGCGTTACGTAATGCTAATGGATTAAGAACATTCATCGCGTAATAGTATTGTTCAAGATCCTAAGTCCGTATCTCTAATTCATGAAGTTAAATCTATAAGTGCAACTTTTGATGTCAATTAGAAATTCATGGAACTTAGGAAACTCTAGAGAATTTAGAAAGCATATTTTTCACATTTATAATAGCTAGACGAAAGCACTTGAAGAGAATGAAGAAAATAATTAATTCCTAAGTACAATTAGAAAATTGTGAATCGCATTTCTGCCTCATTCACTTATCTTCTATTTTGCTGAAAGCGATGCGCTCTACATGTATTGTATATTCAGCACCATACAGTTCCAATTAACTCTTGGAGAATTATTCATGTCCAGGCTGATCCTCTTACTCAGAAATTCGTTCGGAATAGATCCTGCCATAGGGATCTTTTATGCATTCAAATAAAATATCAGTAATTCTTTATTTCAAATGTTACAATGTCGACAAACAGAATTCTTTATACACTCCGAAGCAATCTGTGCAATTATTAATTAAACTTTCATTACTTTTATCATCTGCGGATTAATATTCACAACGAGAACATTTTCGGTACATTGCATTTCTTGGAAAATACCATTTTATATTACACGGTGAGAACTGATAGACGCGATATCGGGAAGTTTCTCCGCTCGAAAATTTGTCGAGACCTCGGCCAGCTCGTATCGGCGATAAAATTCACGTTCTATCGACGAGGAAGCCACGTTTCGCGACTATAAAATTCTTCGCCGCTTCTCTTATCGGCGATCTCGGACCGAGTGTATCGGGCAAGGAAATTGCGCGTCAACTCGTTCGAGGAAAAATGATGGAATTTTTAAACAGGTCAACCCGATTAAATCCGCGACTTTTCTCTACACACGTCGACTCTATTCAGAGAGCATGAGTGTCCGTGAATTAAACTGACGTCCAAAGCCGATATCACGTAGTTCTCACGGTGAATCGGAAGCTGAAAAACTGTCATAGATCAATCGAAGCTCTCCGGTTCCAGGTTATTTACCAAGAATAAACGAATGAAGAGCGCGCCAGCGCGAGAGGGATTTCTGGACAGATTAAAGGTCGATCGAGCCATACTATTACTAGCAGTTAGGTTAGCCGATGGCGACAGGTTCCGGGGTCGCGTGACTGTTACCTGCTTCCGCTTTTAATCCCATTAAAATCCCATCATTCTAAACCTCGATGCCGACCCTCACCCCTCCGCTTCAAGAGATTATCCGGCCCGGCTCCCTGTTTTATTTTCGCCGCGCTTTCTATTTCTCTCTCTTTTTTTTTTCTCTTCTTCGTCCGCTGCTTTTACGGTCTTCGTTGCCTGCATTGCGGTAACGAAGAATGTAATTCCTGTCTTCGCTAATGACACTCGTTTCGCCCGTGAAAACAAACGAGCTCTCCCTCCCTGCAGGTCCCCCTGGGAAGGGATCGATAGTCGACGTTTTGAAGGAATTGAATTTTGTCCCTCGGCTACCTTCGGAATTGATTTTTTCCACTTAATCAATTACCTCTCGTGAAAAATTAGATGGAACGGTTGCAAAGGAAAACGAAACAGTTAATAGGAATAGTAATTGTTTTTATTCGACTAAAGCGATTTGAAGCGGCGATTAGACGTCGAAACTGTGGATTAAGTGGCAATTTCTCGCTGCGCCTGAACCGTTTATTGCTCGCGGAACATTACTACGTTCATTTCGGAATTCTCTATCGCGCCGGCATTCAAATACCCCGGCGACGCGTTTGTATGCAATTCCGTAGAAACTGTCCACATTCGAGATGGAAAACCGCTTTGTTGTCAGTTACGTTGAAAGCATACCTAACGCGATTCTTATTCAGCGTCCGTCCATCGCGAAACCAGAGCTTTCGTGATTGGATTAGTTCATTAACAAACAACAACTGTCTATTGACGGAGTTATGAATTCCACAGTGAATTACATCGGCCCTATGGAATAGAAGGTACTTTATAAAAAGAGAATTTTTTATCTCTTGCCAGAATTCTATCAATAAACTAGGAATTTGTTGATAGAACGCAAATGTCGCGGTCTAGCGCAGCTACTCGCGTTCAGTACTCGTGGTTGGCACTCGGGTTCGACGACAACGTTCCAGGTGACAAGGGCCTCGTTAAAGAACAGATCGATGAACTAATAAGTCTCGAGTTGCCGCCACTTGATACCAGAAATAATTGCCACTGTGGTAACAATTCAACTGGTGTTTTCCATCCATCGTTGCACGATCCGATTGTTATTCGCCTTCCGCGCGGAGAGAACTACACTCGAGGCGGTGCCACGCCGTGGTCGCTCGAAAGGGGACTGGGTCAAAAGTCGCATATAAACTATCCGAATGAATAATCAAGGGTGCTCGATACATTTTTTATTCGGCTCGTTTTCGGTTATCGAAAATTCGCTCGATCCCCGGGACTTTAACGAGCATCGAGCCAAAATCTTGATTAAATTCAACCTTCGGCCACGTACGGATCTCCACTTGAAAAATGAGCGTACAAAAAAATTCTGGGAATGTTTCCGGAAAATCTTGTTTACCCGATTTTACTTTGCTGTTACGAGATTAAGCAAATCGAGGCTTCAAATGAATTAGAATCGCCGGTTCTTCGGTTGGAAACTCGGACGGTGACCGTTGCGCGCAATTCCGGCTCAAAAGAAATGTAATCTGGCTGTTTGCAATTTCGTCGGCGGGCTTCTTCGGCTTTTTACAGCGCGAAAGTTCCGCGACGACCGAATCGGGGACAGTAGCGGGGACATCGATAAAACCGGTACGGGGGCGTGGACTTAATGCAATTCCGCCTCGTAACCGGCTTCATTTTACGCGAGTCTTTTGTCCCGGCGCCGTTCGACTATCTCCACGCCTTAATTTATTTTGTTCCGCTTCGAAACGAGGGAATAAAATTCAACCCGAATCCTTTGAGTCCCGGAGATTTCTTCTGAATAATATCACCATCCCCCCTCCTCCCTCTCTCTATCTGTCTCATTTTTTTAAATCGTGGTAGACCTTTTTTTAACCGCAGTTAATCACACCGATCAAAATCTCAGCCGGTGTCACTGACAAACGTAATCGATTGGCCCGGATGACAAGTTTTTACCACCCGGCATCGATCATCATTTTTTTAAACGTGACAGCCAGCATCGATATACTTTTCGAAAGGGGTTGTTCCGCGGAATAGTTTCCCCAGTGGTGGTGATAATCTATAAAAACGAAATTCCACTCGCGCTCGTTTGAATACCTCTTATATTTCAATTTTTATCAAGCTCCATCGAAAAAAATGTTACCGTGCATTTCGATGTGTTTAAGAATATGTTACGAATGATCAAAAATCTGTATTTCGCAGTATGTAATATTTGTTTGATTTCGGAACGAGTGCATCCGGCTGTAGTGTTCGATATTGGTAAAAATAGAAACTTTTTATCCGGTATTCAATATTTTATCGTTGAAACCTGCGACTGTTCTTGCTGCGATTCCCTGCTCGACGATGCTCCAAATTCCGGTTGATACATTCGCGCACGCCGCGGCACGAAAATAACAAAAGTATATTGGGGATACGAAAATACTT
This sequence comes from Ceratina calcarata, assembly GCF_001652005.2. Taxonomy (NCBI): domain Eukaryota; kingdom Metazoa; phylum Arthropoda; class Insecta; order Hymenoptera; family Apidae; genus Ceratina; species Ceratina calcarata. The sequence goes on from NW_017141270.1 coordinate 247,531, forward strand.
TTCGACATTCTTACGTTCAATCATCGAAGTGATCCGCGGAATAATTAATCCGTCTTTTTCCAAGTCCATTATCTCGCAACGTACCCGCTAATAAAAAGCACGTAGTTATAGTAGATGAATAGGGCACGGGTAATCAATCACTTTGAAACTTATCGAAGGATTCTCAACTTTCCTTTCTGAACTTTCCCAGCCAGACCATTTTTTTCATCTGAATTTCTCCTCTCAATAGTCCGACGTGGTTCAAATTCTACTTATTACCTTTCATTGAAATCACAGATTTTTTTCAATAAGTGAATATACAGTCCCAGAACTGATGGCACATTTTTTATTCCTCAGATAATTTTAAACAATATTTATG